>NC_055966.1:23872254-24172254 GCF_018492685.1 Alosa sapidissima | reverse complement strand
GAGTGATGATCCCCCATTCATCCAATGAGTCAAGAGTGCCTTGAAGCGTATTCACCAACAAGTGAGCAAGCTTACCGGCACGTCTGCTAAAATCCTCTTCAGCCACCCCTGCGTTTGTGCAACTTAATTGGACGTTTTAATTAACGAGATTGATGGGTGAGTGTGACCAGCGAGTGGTGGGGACCCACAGAGCCGCAGCAGGTAAACTGCTCTGCGGAGTGCGTGAAACACAGGAGGCCGTGGTGGACGCTGGGGGTGTCCAGCGCGTGACGTGTTAAGTGCTCTGCGTCCGATAGATAGCGAAGCCCTGAATGTATACAGGACACTGGATGCCAGCGCAGTAAGGCGATACCCCTCCTCCACGGTCACACAGCGAGTGGTGAAAAGAAGAGGACACGGGGGTTTGTCACCTGGTTCCCTCTGGGTGGTGGTGGTGGTGGTGGTAGTGGTTAGCTGGGGGAAAGCTAATAACTGAGGGGAAAGCTAATAACCAGCTAGAAATAAAGAGGTGACTCATGCTATCCTGCTCATCTCCAGTATGGCATTTATATGCGGTGCACTCCTACTCACTCCCAATCCTGAGCACACACACACACACACGCGTGTTTGCAGCTCCACATCAATCCACCTCATTACTGAGAGAGCACAGAGGGCATCATTCATTTCTGCACTTGAGAGTGTTTGTGTGTTGTGAGCCATATGTATTTGTTTGTTTGTGTGTGTGTGTGTGTGCGTATACAGTTCAGTGGGTGTGTTGAGTTTAGTGTGTATATGTGTGTTTGTGTGTGTGTGATGTGCTGTTTGATGCCTTTATCTATAAATCAAATGTTGAAGGCATTGGCTGAGTCACCAGCTCTGAGATCATCTCAGAGAATGTTTGGCGTCAGCTAAACGTCCACGGTGATGGAGAACCGAAGCCTCAGCAGAGATTGACGTCCGAATGGGAGCGCTTTGACTGCGCAGCCACACTGGTGGTGCTAAGAGCCACATCTGGCAAAAACGTTCAGAACCAGCAGCATCATCTGTGTTGTGCTCAACGTGAGCCTTCGAAAGGAGCGTGAATACCACAGTAAAGGCGGACAAAAACAGCTGCTTTCATACACTGAATGTCTGTCAAGGCTTTGGCTCGTCTCCTCAAGATTTAACTCACTACCCTTGCAAGAACGCTTCTATGCCTATCGTGTTTAATAGAAATACTCAGCTGTATATATTGAATATATGTATATATTGAATATTGAAATATTGACACCCAGTAAAGTGCATATGGAGAAGGATTTAGTATGGAGAGTGTTTAGCTTAAAAGATTAATTTGAGAAATTGATATTGGTAGGATTTATTTTAAGTATATTTTTGCCTTTATGTTGATAGGACAGTGGAGAGAGACGAGAAATGAATGGGAGACAGAGATGGGGTGGGATTGGGAAATGACTGCAGGTCGGAATCAAGCGTGGGTCCCAGTGGGCACTTAGACTTAGACGGTGCTGCCACTTGCGGCACAACTTCCCCAGGTAGGAATGGATTTTAACAACAGTGTGTCTGTTTTTCGTTTCAGAGATTCTTGCTCTGTAAGACTTACAGAGCAAGACTGAATGTCTGAGTCATACGTGTGTCTGATCACACAAGAGAGATGATATCTACTTAAATGGGCAGGGGGGGGGGCTGAGGTGAAACAGAGAATAAGAACGTTACCTCATCCAGGATGCGGTTCTTGGCCTTTGTGATGGCTCCATTGATTGCGTTGATCCAAGACTCTTTCTCCTCTGGACTAACCGCCAGAAAGATTAGATTGGGGACCTAGGGGAAAAGAGGAGAGCGATGAGCAAGGAGACTAAGAATGTCATCAAAAAAAAATAAAACACACCTCAAATATTCGTCAGCAGCGCACCTCAGATGTTTGATGCTAATCCCTAGCGGTGGGTGTGGGTGTGGGCTAACCCTGCGCTGAGCACTGGCAGACACATTCCCTTCATGTGGTCCGCTTTTTAAGGCCAAACACAGCGAGTTGAGCAGCTCGAGGAGCGAGGCCATATGGTTGTTCCCCCTGCCCTGCTGAGTGAGCAGGAACTGGAGGAAGCAGACTCCGTGTGAAGGAAGACCAAGGCCAGCACTTTAAGGGGCGAATCCACTGAAACACACTCTGGCACAAGTCTGCTGTTGATATCCTCTCTCAAACACGCCAACCCCCCCCCCCCCCCCCCCCCCCTCCAACAGCTAGAGGAGAACCACACAGTCAATCCTGTCATCCTGTCTTACTGTACACAGAGACAGAAAATGTGCTTATTTGGCTTTGATGGCCATTTAAGAGCATATTTATTTATTTAAAGGATAAATATGCTACTATAACACACATTAAATGATCTATTTGTATGAATTGGGGGGGGGGGGGGGGGGGGGCGTAGTCATAATAGGCTACTACAGCATATGGACTATTAAAATATGCATATGATGAGAGAGAGTTTGGACACACTGACATGAAAAGGAAAAGTGTCACAACATTAATATGCTGAACTGTTGAGCGACTGACTGATGTTGAATTTTGCTGTTCGGTATCTCAAAGAAGGTTGTTTCTCTCTTTCTTAAGTGCCATTAAAAAGTGGAAAGTACAATATCAGATATGAGGCACAGGTACTGTGATGTGATAACAAGCTTGCTGTCCCAATCAGCTCACTTACTGTAAGTGTAAAAAGACACATTTTCACACCCACACGTTTGCCGTTAAGTTATTCACAAACACCTTTGCTACAAAAACAAAATCATGTCAATTGCCCTTAACTGCTCTCAATAACCACGATCGAAACCTAATCCTAAAATACCAAACCCTGAGATTCGAGTGTGTAGCGGTGAGACAGGGGACACTGGCCCACTGGGGATGGTCCAAATGTTTATGGGAAAGTGGAGCGTTGGGAATCATTAGCAGAGCTATAAGAGGAACACCACGCCATCCCTCCCCTGGGATCCACTGCACACAGGGATTCAGGATTAGCCACCTGCCTCGATGCGGAATTGCAGATGATTGTGTTTGGACCTTAAAGGTTTTATACCCTCCTGGAAACAGTCCCAAAATGCACACAGACAACGCCAAGTAGGTCGGCTCCTACTCCTAAAGCATCTGAAATCCACGGCAGCAGTTTTTTATAAGTCGCTTAAAAGGGATTTTGAAGCATTTATCTGCGTGCTTATATGTTTTTATGCAATAAAACAAAATGAATTTTAGCATTTTACAACAGCGTTGCTCTTCTATGTGATACAGTATGCAAGAGCCTAGGCATTACTTTAGGGAGAATATGGTGTACTTCTGCTTTATTCAAATGCTTTTTTTCCCCATATTTACAGTTTTTGCCCATTGCTTGAACACTATATATGCATGTTTAGACCAAAGTAACAAAGCATGAAGCTTTTGTTATTATACCTTAAACACAGTGTAACCATACCTAAAACAAAAGCACTGCTTTGCACTTCTCACTATTTCATACATAAGACACTTTGTTCATAAATGAAATCTCATGGGTACCATTGGAACAACAAAACACATTGGGTGATTGAAAACACTTAGACACACACCTGAAAATACTTACTTACAAAACTGAACACCAATCAGCCAGCCACAAAAAGGCCTCAGTTGAGCCATTTTGAGAACTTTGCAAGCATGGAGGCAGGGAGAGCAAGAGGTAGAGGAAGACAAAAAGAGAGAGGAGTAGGAGGTGGTCGAAGAGGCTATGCACGGAATAATATTTCAGATGATATTAGAGAAACTTTGATGGATCATGTGATAAATCATGGCCTGACAATGAGGGAAGCTGGGCAGAGAGTCCACCACATCTAAGCCTGTTTTACAGTAGTGTATTTTTCTGTTTTATTTTTGCGTTACTGCATTTACTGTACTGTACTGTAAAGTATAGTACTGTGATGTACAGTATTGAGTTGATGTCATTTGTAACCTTTCAGTACTTTCATTTTTGTTTTTTGTCAAAACCTTTGTTGGAAAAAAAACATAACAAATACTGTAAGTGTTGCATTGAGCTTCACAGAATGCTAACTGAATAAAAGCAGTGAAAATTAAAGACTGCAGTATTTTATATAGTGTGTTGCTGCTAATCTGAAAGTATATTATATATAAAGTGTGTATCTTTTTGTCATCAGAGTGACATTTTGACAAAGGATTGTTAGGTTTTGATAGTACAGTTTCAACTCGACATAGATGTGAATGGTTTATTTCCCAGTATTGTGTCTTCTGTGCTTGTGTGTAAAGTTGTTGCAAAAAGTGTTCAAGCAATGGGCAAAAACTATTTAGTTTTACTATTTATAACTAGTATTACCCAACTTCCTCAAATTGTAGTTCCTTAAGCCCTCATACTGCAACTGTTTTACAAGGAATTAAGTATTTTTCTACAGCAATTTCCAGAAATACTGAAAAGGATCCAAAACATATTGTGTGAGGGCATGGCATGCATCAAATACATTTTCATCCCATCCTTCTACAGAAACATATCTTGAGAGTGGGTCTTCTCCAAGTGCTGAGATAGACACTCTGTATCTCTGGTAGCAACAATGAGAAAGCGAGAGAGCGCGAGAGAGAGAGACATTTGAAGCAAACTGCTTGTCTTTTACAGACACAAGTGTCTGCGTCTCAGACCATCACAGGCAATTAGCTGCACCCAAGCACACTGGATGCTAATCGCTGTGGACAGGGTTATGGCCCAGCCGGCTTCAGGGCTAAAGCAAGGACACTAACCTAACCTCTGGAGATCTGCGCTAGCTGCTGGCTTCTGTAGATTATCGAGGCTAGTCTGTTCTTCCCTCCACAAGCTCCTTATCGTCCACTGAAGTAAAACCCTGTGCTGCTGCTAAGGCTCCTAAGGCTGGCTCACGCGTATTATGAGAGTAGCTGCAGAGAGCGGCTGATACTTCTACCTCTGGGGGTTTTCTGAGTGCACACTGAGCTATTTTCGCTGTCAAAGGCCACTAATTAATAGGATTTAGTGCCAGTCTTGCAGTTTTGGGAATTTATAGGGGGGATCGCACAGAAAATAAACAGCATGGTTTGAAGGACTCACACTTGTGGCTTAATTCTAACAGCAAGCATACGTGAATTCAAAAGGCAGTTACTCTATAGTAAAATTTTAGCCCATAGAAAAGTGTGCTGGGATGGAATATTACACACTCTTCCCACAAACACCTGAACCAAGGTCTGGTTCTTGTTGTGATTCTACAGTGACTGTGGACCCAACCGTGAAAACTTTTGAGTGCTGTTGGGCCATGCTCCATAACCTATTACAGATGTGACTGCTCTCAATAGGGGTGAGTCAACACAGCACACTGATTCTATGCCTTTGACATGCCTTCACATCGTTACACAGTCATAAATGCTTGTCCAGCTATTCTAACCATCTGAGATGAGTAGAAACAGTAAAGCAAAAGCCCTACTTTAGCCCTGGCTGCTATCTTCTGGGGATGCAAAATGGTGAACTGGCATTTACTGGACATTAATGCCCCATTTCAACACCATTTCACATCTTGCCACTGACCAGAAAAAGACCGGAAAAAAAAAATGTTTTTAGATGTTCGAAAAACCATGCCTAACCTAGTTAGTAGTTGCACTGATGAAACATACAGGAGGCTGAGGTGTATGTTTTATTAAGTAGTTTTATATAAGTAGTTCTCTGCTCATTTCTTATAAAAATTGATTCTGCTGTGAACACATTGGATTTCCATCTTTTATGTACTCTACTCAGAGACAGTTATGTCTCTACTCACCCTGTAGTAAGAAATCTTGGCCTTAAAGGTGTTCACCATTTATGTGTGTGCTATATTCAACCATTTTCTCTTTTGGTATGGTCTTCATTTCTCAAACAATCTCTAGACAAATTTCTGTTCCTACAACCCCCACTGTCGAGTTTGAAGGTGACAGGTCTATAACAGCACGCTATGCTAACATGGGTAGAGGCCAGTGGAGAAGTATCACTACACCCCTGGCTGGCTTCAACCCAACTTTACCCATGTTACCACACACGCCAGCTTACGTCTTACAGCTATTACATTCCAGGTCATTACCACCACCACTCATTCACCGGCATCTGAGCCCAGAGCAGAAACTGTGCCTGGGGTCACACAGCTCAGCTGAAATCCATTGGGGATGTTACGCTGCCCATAAACTGTGGTTCTAAATTACTCCCATTCAGAGGTGCCCGTGCCCAGCTAATAGGAGCAGGTGTGGTGGAGGAGGACTGTTAGTCCCTGTCCTGGACTGAACTCAATCCACAGGACTCACCGTGTTGCCGGGCTGCCGGGAGCGCAGAAGGGTGAACTTGCTGTGGTTTTTCTTGCTGCGGCTCTTGGCTTTACGCAGTTCCTCCGAGCGCTCGTAGTCTGTCAGGTCGACCACATCCTGGATCTTCTTCTCATCTTTCACCTGCGAATATAAAAATATATGGGTACAGGATGTAGGGCCTTGCTGTTTTGTGCTATGTATAACATGCATTATAGCTTTGATAATATCTTAATAATTCAGTGGTAATGCAAAGGCGTGTAACAAATTCACACATTTCTTGCTGAAATGATCCACCAATTAACTGTAAAAACAAATGCGCAACACACACACAAATTTGCATCTTTCAGATGATTTTTCAAGTTCCATTGTGCCCAAGAATTGCTGTGCCTTGTACACCGACCTAAGAAGATTAGAGCAGGCAGCTGTTGCCCGAGTGTGCACCCCTCTCGCTCAATCCCACAGAGATGAGCAACTTGAACCTGATGGCTCTCAGCAGCAACAGCTACGCCCTACTGTGCCCTGATGTCATTCTCCGTCAGCTGGGCACCAGGCAACCATCTCCAGGACAACCAATAAACGTATGGCTGAGGCATATCCTGAGTGTGAACAGACTTTCTGGGGACACAGTGATCACCTCAAGGTCTTCCATATACTGTACACACACACTTACACACACACACACACACACACACACACACACACACACACACACACACATACACACACACACACACTCATACACACAAAACTTAAACTGTTCACCATGCTGTTAGTCGCTTTGGTTAAAAATGCGTCAGCCAAATGTAACGTAATGTAATGTAACATACATACACACACAATCCACTGTCTGTCCTGAGGAAGGCATGATTAGCCAGGGGCTGGTGGGGACCAGCACTTATGTTATGAGCAGTCTCTCTGTCACAGACTAAATATGCAAAAGCTGCATGTGATGTAAACACAAAACTAATATATTGCTCCTGAAGCGTAGCTGGTGAGTCATCAGTCTCAATGCTAGCAATGTCAACGCAATGAGGTTAAACAAGAGCTGACAAACCCAATGAACTGCATGCTGCTTTGTGGGAAAGGACAAGGCAAACACAAACACCAGACCTCAAAGCCAGAGCTCAAGGAAATGATGCAGATTCAAACCGAATACAGAGGAAGTGAGTGTGTCCTGTTGGCTCTCACAGCTCTTAATGGCAGCATTTCAGACAGTTGCCATCAGAACTGCACTCGCATCCCAAAGAGCTGCCACTGTCTCAGTCACGACTGTTTCTGCTGGCCAGCGGAGTTAGTTAGACAAATCCAGAAGACTTGCAATACACACTGGACCCTTCTGGTGCAACCATGAAATTGGATTTGCCAGTCTTGCTGGTAACAAAGGTTGTGGACTCCTCAATGAAAGAAGAGCTGACACTCAACAGAAGGGTTGGAAGAGGCAGGGGATGGGGGTGTGATATTAGAGCCCCCCCCCCTTCTCCCCTCACACACACACACACACACACACACACATCAGCCGCCACTGCTGGACCTCTGCGCCTGGGGTATACCCCCTCACAAATGCCCCCCTCTGCACTGACACTCACTCAGCGACCGGTCGCCTCTTCACACCCTGTCACCTCACATCACTGACACTGCAGGGTAAGGAGGGAGGAGATGGGGCAGGGTGACAAAGACTCTCCCACTCCTGAGGCCCTCACCACTCTGGCTTTGTGACGCCACCCCTCTCAGTGGGGCAGCCCCCAGGCTGGCAACTACCCCTTCTTAAAACCCGTAAGGACCCACGGTTGGTGACACGGGTGTAAAAGACTAATTCAGTGCCCTGGGAAGGCCCCCCCCCCCCCCATATCTTCCATTTGTTTTTTCAGTTTAGAAAAACAAATGGCTCAAAATGGTTTGGGCTCTGATGAGTTAAGCAACAAAAAAGTTCCAAAAGCGGCACGGGTTGGCAGCGGTGGGTTCGGCAATGGAACCCAGGTTGACCGATTGTCAGTCGGTGACGTTGCCAGTGCTCCACCACGCCTGCATTAAACCACCACAACTTAGCCACGACCTTTCGTTTGGCTCGGATAACAAGCACAGAAGCACAGAATCAGATCCAAGTTATTGTCCCTCCGCTCGTGCGGGAGATGTCTTCAATTCTAAATCCTGCTCTGCCCTCACTCACCTGCCGGCAGTGCCAGAGGATGGCATTTCGCTAGCCAATGAGATTTACAGGCGACAAAGGCCAAACAAGGCAAACTCGGTTAGCGCTCTCTCAGGCCAGCATGGACATCAGCAACACGTCCCGGCCCGCAAAACAAAACTCATTAGCGCCACAATCAATTTCCATTAGCCGGCATGAGTGGAGAGAAATCAAAGTCTGGCAGCCTGTTTCCCTTGTACATATGGCCGCACCCAGCCGAAGGGGCTCAATTATCACACCAGTTCAAGGTCCACTCTATGTGGGTGACACGACAGGACGGGGCAGAAAAGGCCCCCAGGAAACAAGTGTTCTGACAGCATGGGCGGCCAGTTTCCGACACCAAAGACCCATTAGCCAACAAAGAGCAGGCCTGACCCTGCTGGACGTGTGTGTGTGTGTGTGTGTGTGTGTGTGTGTGTGTGTGTGTGTGTGTGTGTGTGTGTGTGTGTGTGTGTGTGTGTGTGTGTGTGTGTCTGTGTGTGTGTCTAAGTGTGCGTGCATGAAAGCTGACCAGCGTTGTCGAAGTTCCAGGACGATGACATCAGAGGTGGGTTAGGACAGCTAGGTGCCAGCCAAACATTGCTTGGTTACATCACGAGTGCCTTTTCTTTTGGAACTGATAGCTGGTGGGAGCGGTGGAAAGTTTTTGTCAGTCAACAACATCTGACTCTCTGAACTCCAGCCTCACTCGCTTAACCTCCTTTAAAGAGTCGTTTGCCGGCAGTGTTCAATGCCATGGGCTCCTGTTCATGTCCCTGCGATCCAGCCTTTTCAAGGAAACATTGATCACCCCACGCTATCTCTTCACCTGATCGCAGTGGCTTTTGTCAGGAAGCTATTCAGGGCTCTGTGTATTACACCCCGATCCCCATCTTACCCCCCATGAGAGACGGAAACTCGAGTGTGGGGGAAGCACAAAAGATGTGCCATGCTAATTCTGGCCATGGCCAGCATGCTGAGGGACCCTAGAGGACCTTTTCCATTGCGATGCTGAGAGACTTGTTAATATTTCATGGGACCACTATTGAGCATTAAGCTTTAAATAGGGGCATCCCTTTTCAAGGAAACACTTCTCGACAGAATCAGTAATCTCTAAAACCTGTGATGCTCGAATGGATAAGAGCACACCGATAAACGGCTTCATTGCCCTAACCACCTCTCTCCCACTATTCCAATGCTCTCTCTCTCTCTCTCTCTCTCTCACTCACTCTCTCTCTCTCTCTCTCTCTCTCTCTCTCTCTCTCTCTCTCTCTCTGTCTCTTGCACAAACAATATTTATCCCAGAGAAACAAACTGTCTAGTTGCACAGAGCACAGCCAGTCTGTTTGCAAAATTCTCATAACAACAACAAACCTACTTGAGCTGCAGTTTGGAAAGATTTGGGTGCGCTTCCTCAGTTTTGTCATGGCATGGCATGCTTTAGAAAAGTTCACTCTTCACCCTTCAATTTTAAGGTTTATATGTCTTCTACTGCCCCCCCCCCCCCCCCCACCTTCCAAGACCATGAAAAGTGTATTGTTGGGTCTTTAAGTACAGGCTGTACACATTTCCTCACCAACATTGCTATTGCACAATGCCAGATGTCCTGTTTAGTTCTGGTTTCCAGAGACTGTGTTAAATATATCGTCTGGTTCATCTGGCACACAGGAGATCCCTTAAAGGGCAGTCCATTCCTAACAGTTTCACCATCACCAAAATCCCCTTCTATCCCTTACTTATCCCTATTGCCATAATTGTATGATACTCACTTGGGTCCACAAGTTGGGCAAAGGTAACAACTTCTGTAAGACCTCCACTAAAGAAAAAGCATCTCTATATCATATAATATATTGCATGCTCCTTTGACAACACATCACTTGTATCTGACTTAATATATTGCATGCTCCTTTGACAACACATCACTTGTATCTGACTTGACTTGTATCAGAGTTAGCCACTTGATAAAATCAAGTACATTTAAAGACTAACTCAGGAAGCAAAAGATCAATAAAGTCTATAAATATCCCAAACAAGGTTAAGAGGATTAAATTTCCAAGCAACTGACAAAATTTCACCAAAGGTCGACACTGCTACAAAGCCATCTGTCTCTGTTTCTATCTCCCAACCTGGTCTTGAGCAGAATGGACAGCTTGCCTCAGGAAAGCGTGCTCTTGGCCTCCTCATTAAAGTTGCACGAGGTCCAGCGTTTCTGCCCTGGACAGCCAAGGGAAGCGATATGAGAATGGCTACATGCACTGTGATATCAAAGCAGTAGTGCAGCCCTGCCCACCTGCCCCTGTGCTCTGGATCCATGTTTAAACTGCCCCTGTGCTCTAGGTACATGTTTAAACTGCCCCTGTGCTCTGGGTACATGTTTAAACTGCCCCTGTGCTCTGGATCCATGTTTAAACTGCCCCTGTGCTCTAGGTACATGTTTAAACTGCCCCTGTGCTCTGGGTACATGTTTAAACTGCCCCTGTGCTCTGGATCCATGTTTAAACTGCCCCTGTGCTCTGGGTATATGTTTAAACTGCCCCTGTGCTCTGGGTATATGTTTAAACTGCCCCTGTGCTCTGGGTCCATGTTTAAACTGCCCCTGTGCTCTGGGTATATGTTTAAACTCCCCAACTCCTGAGAGTCTGGGAACACTTGGCAGGACTGGCCAGCACGTGTTCGCTTACACAAGCGGGCTGCAGGAACAGGTGAAGCCAGCAGCAGAAGGAAAACAGAGGGAGCACGTGTGTGTGTGTGTGTGTGTGTGTGTGTGTGTGTGTGTGTGTGTGTGTGTGTGTTGGGGGGGGGGGGGGGGGCATATATTTGGGTGCACATGTGTTTTTAACACATGTATATATTTGTAAGTGAGAGAGAAGCAAGTAAAAGATGGTGACTGAGCCAAAGCCTGGTCCACCACGAGGCCTCACAAAGCCTGACTGAGCCTATTAGGTAGCCCGTTCCGTTGGCTGAACACTGTGCGAGAACGAGGAGGCACTGTGCTAATCCCCCACACCACTCACCGCTCCTCCACACACACCCGTGTTGAGCAGGTGCCGCCACCAACCCCCGACTACACCCCCCTAATACCCCCCCCCCCCCCCTCCCCTCCCCATGCACCAACCATGACTCACCCTTGTGGCCTCTATTTACAGTTCTGGTGTTGGGGGGAGAAATCAGCTGATAGTGTGACTCACTCACTGGCTAGCATGTTTCCTCATTTATAGTAAAGTGAGAGGCTGTTTTCCTGTGAAATGGCATCACACAGCAACTGGCCAGGTCAGACACCGTTTCCTAGGCTGGAGCGGTCACTTCATAGGAACTAAGGTCCCAGACACAGGAGTGACGACCTCCTGGCCATTCTTGCTCAAGAAATCCGCGGATTAACTGTTGAGTCATTCCATCCACAGGCCTAATAGTAGAAAATAGCCATATGCCACTCATTTTTATGTGTGAACTAAGTAGAGTAAGAAAAAGTGTAGTCAGCTGCCAGACATAAAGAACAAATGCAATTTGACTTTTCAGGGCATGAAGGCAGACCTCTAATCAGAGTTTGGTGACAGGGCAACACTGGCCACGTCACGCTCATCAGAGTATATTAACATAGGAATGAAATGCTTCATGAGCAGTCACTTTAGCCTATTACAAGTTAAACATATTAAGATTATCATGTTTACTTGGTGGGCAAACCTGTAGCTGAGAGTTTTGGTGGACGTAGACTAGAGCTACACCCCAGAGGGAAATTTTTATCTGTCTTCTTTTCAGCACGTAAATGGAAAAAAATGGTGGCTGAAATGACAGCTAGCGTAATCTAGAAGTTGTTGCTGTATTGATTAGCTGTGGTGACAAATCAACACTAGCACGCAGGCTGAGTCTGGAGTGTGTATGTCCTCCACACATCAACCGCATCGGTCCTAATTTAGTCACTTAGCATACCGGATCGTTTCTTTCCCTTAAGAGGAAGAGGAAACAGCTTCATTGATTCTAATTTACATCCCTCCTGGACCCACTCTTATCTCTATCACACACACACACACACACACACACACACACACACACACACACACACATACACACACACACACTCAAACACGCATACACACACACACACACCTACTCTTCAGGGGGGGGTGAGCTCATCTCATTACACTGCTCCACATAACCTGCCTCCAACTGCGGCTCACTCTCAGGGAGATTAATACCTCAATCTCCCAAGACAGGAACAGCAACAATGACAACGACAACAACAACAACACATCCAGTCCAGGCCAGTCCAGCTCAGTCCAGTCCTGAGCTGTGCTCCTGGGATGCCTCACCATCATCTACCTAAGCATAATGATGTTACACATAATGGCTCCACTCCATTTGCTAATGACACCCTCCACTAATTAGTTAGATCGTAAAGTTTGAAACATAATAACTGACACAGAGCATTCAGAAATTAATCTGTGGATATGTATCTTGCAACAGGATGCAATTGTACCTGTAATGTGTGTGTGTGTGTGTGTGTGTGTGTGTGTGTGTGTGTGTGTGTGTGTGTGTGTGTGTGTTTATGTCTATGTTTGTATGTGTATGTGTGTGTGTGTAGGTGTGTGTGTGTGTAGGTGTGTGCGTGTATGTGTGTGTGTGTGTGTGTGTATGTGTGTGTGTGTGTATCTGTCTGTGTGTGTGTGTGTGTGTGTATAATTGTCATGTGTCAGTGTGCCTCATTTGCATGTGTGCCGAGTGGCTTGTAGAAATCCAGGATGTCTCTGATTACTCAACATCTTTGTAGCGTCGGGATTAAGTTACAGGAATATGACACTGATCCAATAGATCACTTTTTTGCTCTGTCTTTTATGCCACTGTCTTTGCCTTTCAGAAGTATAGTTACGTCATTATTGTCTGTACAGAATTTCAAACCACTTTATTGGTCCAGAATGGCTTTGCCAAGTCAATAGTATATCTACTGTTGTGACAGACTGAAGTTTCAGTACATATCTTTCAATAGGTTGTTCCCATTCTGTGGCATTAGGGAATAATGGTGATTGTCAGAGGAGAGGGACAAAAGAATGATTGCCTCCCTAACTGAATCCTAGTTTGGACTTAAGTCCATGCAGGGGCAACAGGCAACTCTGATCACCTGCCAATCATTATTGCCATGGAAGCCATACCAATAGCCTCTTGTTTTTTATGTCACCACCAAGGTGCATACACCTCAAGTCATAAATAATGTAAAGACAATGTATCAGCATGTGACAACAAGAACAAAACTGTTCACTTGTGGGTGTATGTTTTGTCCTTCCAGCCGTACATGTGTTGCTGATCATTTGCTTGGTGTCTGTGAACAAGTGCTGCTAATTTGCCAGTGTTACATCACCACGGCCGCGGTGGTGAGGCTCTCCTCCAGCGTGTTTCCATATTTACAGCCCATATCAGCGCTCAGCTCTCTCCCTAACACTACTGCACGACTCCTCTGACACTCACACTAATCAGGAGTCACACAGAGTTGTGCAGGAGTTATCAGCAAGAGCAGCACGCGGGCTGGCAGGAGGCTAGAGTGACCTAAATACATTAAAATGAGGAAAGTACATAGACCCCTTCAGAGCCCTTTTGACTCCATTATGTAGTGGGCTGGTTTTAATGACCCGCTCCATGCAAACATACACCAGCAAAAAAGCACATTAGGTAATGCAAACAGATACTGTAAAAGCATTTGCCAGTTTGTGTGTTATTGTGTGTGTGTGCTATTATGTGTGAGTGCACGCATGTGTGTGTGTGTGTGTGTGTGTGTGTGTGTGTCTGTGTGTTATTATGAAACAGACACACAGTAAATGCACTGCCACTGACATCATCTCATATGTACAGAACAATACAGATCAGGAGCAAAGTGCTATGGCTACTAGCAATGCCAGGATGTCTGTAAATCAGCTATGTTTACATCCAAACACAAACGTTTACACTTTAAAAAGGTTTATTTATAAAGTTCATTCACACCTTGAGGTGGGTACAGACGGCATGTGGGCAAAGGACCTTGAGGTCTCGTTTCATGCCAACTCTTCATAACTTCCTGCCAGTTGGCATGACAACCGGCTAGTCTGCCCCCAGCTTTGCTTTTAGATACTACACTCATTTAAGCTCTTTACCATCATGCCGTTTCAAAGAGGCAAAGAAGGAGAGAGAGAGAGAAAAAGAGAGAAAGAGAGAGAAAGAGAGCAAGAGCTACAAGGAGTGAGAGACAGCAAACTATACAGTAGATGGGCAAACAAACAAAACTGAATTTGACACCGTGTTACAAACAAAACGATGAAGAGGCAGACCCAGTAAGTGTCAGTGAATGTCAGTATGCGTATACTGTATGTGTGACAGGAAGTAAGTGCATTAGAGGTGCTGAGAGAATACATTTCCTAATAGGGGAAGAGCTGCGGTGCACTGTGTGGCACTGTGTGTGTGTGTCGGTGTTGCTATAACACCCAGGCCAGGCGGGGAGACGCCCGGCGACACACTTTTCCTGAGTGTACCCTCTGGCTCTCTCCGACCCTGCCAAGCTAAACGCCAGCGCCAAGATAGAGAGGTCTGCAGTGTCGCGGCCCCACAGAGTCTGCACACAGAATAAACTCCTATGATACATGACCTGTCCATCTCTCTCTCTCTCTCTCTCTGTCTCTCGCTCTCTCTCTCTCTCTCTCTCTCTCTCTCTCTCTGTCTCTCGCTCTCTCTCTCTCTGTCTCTCGCTCTCTCTCTCTCTCTCTCTCTCTGTCTCTCTCTCTCTCTCTCTCTCTCTCTCTGTCTCTCGCTCTCTCTCTCTCTCTCTCTGTCTCTCGCTCTCTCTCTCTCTCTCTGTCTCTCTCTCTCTCTCTCTCTCTGTCTCTCGCTCTCTCTTTCATTCACTCTTGCTCCTCTCATGTAAGTCTGGAGGGAGAACAATTGGAAGAGCTGTCATCAAGGAAATTGGGAGAACTCTTATGTTTCTATCCCTTGGAATAGGAGACGGTCACGCTGACAGCTATCTGCTGGACTTCAAAGCCCACAGTTTGATGGGACTGTGGTAGCAGCTGGGCTTTAGGTGGATATTACTGAAATAAACAGCAGTAAACAGCAGTAAACAGCGCTGCGTAGAGAGGGTGAGAAAAAAGGAGGAGAGAGCGAATGATGAAAAAGGAGGGATAAAGGAAGGGAAAAGTCAAATAGATCAAGAGACGGAGGGATAAAAGAAAACAGAAAGAAAGCAAAAATCAGGAATTCTCATCTGCATGTTAAACAGACGATCTTTCTCATGCCCTGCTCTCATTCCATCCGGTGGCAACCTCTGGAGAACATCGCCTGACTGAGCACCAGGAAAGGGTGATCTGTCAGACTCTACCAAGGCGCCAGCATCACGTTTGGGTGATGAATCACTAACATACACAGAGCCAGCAAAGGAGAAGACTGGACTGACTCCTTGCCAGAAGAACAGCAGTGGCTACTGTAAGCTACTGACAAAGTGATTTAATAGGCTAGCATCCATTCACAATCACAGGGGTGCATAACAAGCGTTCACTGTCTCGTGATGCTACAAAGCTGAATTATGGTAATGTCAGACACACAGATGGCCATTACCAGACAGACAGTCTACTCTGAGCTGCCTTTTTAAAAAGTACACTTTATCTTCTTTCAACCAGGTTATTTAATTAATAGAGAAGCTTTCTGAAAGCTAACAGGAACCAAAAACAAGCAATGTTTGTGAGACCACAACCGTAAACACAAAAACCAGAACTTGCTTCAGTGATTATTATAGTATGGACCAACGCAGCAAAGCAACTTCCTAATTTGGTGTTGTGTTCAGTTCTGTATTGCTTATTTGATTCACTTGTGAGCCTTTAGATACGCTTACACGGAGATCATTATTTAACTTTACTGCCAAAACTGCCATGGTAAATTCCTTGTACAATATCATTAAAGTACTCTGATGCATGCATCTCTCTCATTGACTTTCAAACAGAGATAGTCAGGCAGAGCTAGCTAGGGCCTATTATTACATGAGTGCTCATTAGAGTAGGCATTTCAGTGCACACACACACTGTGTAAATATAATGGGCTGTGTGATCAGAGGCTACACACAGCCCACATCTCACCACGAGGCAGCGGGGGTTTCAGCACCTAGAGCTGTGAAATAAGCTCACACAGCCTGCCTTGACCACAATGCGCGAGTCAGTAATGTACTGCAAATATTCTTATATGAAGGAGATGCACTGACTCCAGTTCACGACAGGGTGTGCGTATACACACGTATGTGTACTTATACTATATCTACCTAGAGCTGTGAAATAAGCTCACACAGCCTGCCTCAACCACAATGCGTGAATCAGTAATGCACTGCAAATATTCTTATATGAAGGAAATGCACTGACTCCAGTTCATGACAGGGTGTGCGTATACACAAGTATGTGTCTGTGTTTGTGTGTCTTGTGTATGAGTGGTGTGTGTCTACATGTGAACCAACAGTGTACTCTCCCACCTCTGTCTCTTAGTCACTGTGTGTGTGTGTGTGTGTGTGTGTGTGTGTGTGTGTGTGTGTGTGTGTGTGTGTGTGTGTGTGTGTGTGTGTGTGTGTCTGAGAGATATAGCTGGGGTGAATGAGAATGCTGGGGTGGACTGTAACTCATCTGAGTGAAACCCAAGCCCGGCCGCCACATGCCCCACCTCTCCCCACACAGCTGTCCCGCTCCTGGGCGTCTGCTCGCGCTCGCTGCGCAACCCGATCCCACATCCAGACGAGAGCACACGGGAGAATAACGCTGAGATGACATTTGGTCCAGAAAGGCACTTCAGGGGGAGCGTATAAGGGAGGACATTTCCCTGTGCTTGACCCAAAAGCCTCTCTGGTAATGAGTACTGCCATTCTCAGCTACAGTTCTAAACTCTGCTCACCATAATTTACAGAAAGCACCTACTACCTACCAGAGTGGTGGGTCTATAATTCAAAAGTGGAGAGAGGGATATCTTCCAGATGCTTTAGCTTGGTGTCCACACCATAATGAGTCTGTACTGCTGTGTCTGTCTTAATGGTGGAAGCCTACAGTATTTCAATGAAAGACTGGTATTTCAGCTCATGAGCTAAAAACATGAATTAATACTGGGACAACATAGACTTGCAAAGATAACATGATTGAATGATTCAGACCACACAGGATGATGCTGTTGACTGAGAGTCCATGGTTTCTGTGTCGATGATTCAGCCTTCTGATGCTAAACTGATATTTGGCCAGGTGAGCCAGTGTGGTTCTTAATTACTCCTACATAGCCCTTCTGTAGAGGGACAGCCTGGAGCTAATAACATTGTTATGGCTTTAAGCCTGTTAACCAGTTAAGTTCTGAAGTGATGGAGCAAATGGTTTCTTATGTGACAATGACTCACACTCAAATATCCATGGCAAAGGGCCAATAAAGTAAAGACGTTGACTGCAGCCAAGTATGCATTTCGGAGCTCATATTACTGATGGGGTTAATAATACCAGTGTACTCACTTGCTCAAAATTCCCCAATCTCATCATGTCACTCAGGACATCTGTGCCCTAGGTCACTATTGACCTACAAAATCTAAAGGGGCCCAGAGACACTCCTGGCGTCTACCTCATCTATTTGTCACATTTCTCGGTTTTGCGCCGGCGACCTGTTCGTCTGTTGGCTATTGGATCAAGGTATTAAGCACTCTCTAAGAGGCAGAAACCGCATTCTTGGCTAAAGCTTCAGCTGAGCTGGGCAGAACTCTGATCCTCCCCGCCTCTTTCCAGGCACACTCCATCCGTGCGTGGTGCTCTCCTATCCCCCTACTGCTGATAATGAAGGTGACGGAGGTTGCAGCATGAGCAAACAGAACACGGGACAAACCACTGTACAATTAACCCCAGGCTCAATCTTCCAGACAAGCCTGAAACCCATCGGATGGAAGCCTGAACAGTACAGAATTGACAAGCGGAGAGGTCAAGTCATTTCACTCATTTGGTCCCGCACAGAAATTCAAAGCTCTTACCGCTGATTGAATGTGAGATTAGATTTTAAATCAGCGGGGCTTCTAAATAGCCATGGTGTTGTTTGCTGGCGTGTGAGTTGCGACAGTAAGAGCGCTGGGTTCGGCTGCAGTGCGACGTATACGGCTGGATATGCCCTCAGCCTCTGCTTTTGCCCCACCGGAGAAAGGTTGTCTATGACTCATGTGTGGGTGGTTGAGAGAGCACAGGAACCTCATGAGTAGGACAGTCACAGCCAGTCTGCAATTGTTTCCCTTTTTCTCCTTTTTATGGAGACTGCTGTGGTCATGCATTCCTACCTCTGAAAATGGCTACAACATTCATGGTTTAACTACAGCTAGGTTTCTGATTCTAATCTATTTTTGCCGAACATTTCTTGACTTCAACATAGTTTCCCCACACACTTTTTGATCAGAGTGCAAAAGACGACTTGTCACAACCATTGGTCTACAGTTCACTGCAAACTTGTATCCAACTTGTAAACCAACTCAGCTGTGCTGACAAACTCACAGCATCTGTAAATTCTCTGTGTCATGTCAGCTTGACCCCTTGACACCCTGGTCTAGGGCAAGACAGTGGGGAACATGACTCTGGCATTCCTTGAATGCTGTTTGACACCTGCTCTGTTTCCTAAAGTTGGTGAGAGCCTCCTGTGAGCTCAGTTTCACATCAGCTGTAGGTTGGTAGGTAACTGTCGTTTACACAGCCAGAGCTTTGTCAATTGTATCAGAATTGTATAAGACTTAGGCTACACTGCTTCAGATTCCTTGATGTAAAAAGTTTCCAAACACGCCAGACTTTTAATTTAGAAACATTGAAACACACTCAACAGTCGTGACATAGTTATAAAGCAACAGAAAAAGCACGACGGCTCACCTCTTTCTCTGAGATGTAGAGGTGGTCTCCTTTGAGCATAACAAAACGGTTTTTCCAGATTTCCCTGAAAATCCCTTTTCCACAGAATTTGCGGATCCATCCGACTTTGTCTGGCTGCGAGGACTGCTGGTTAGCATCCTGCGGGCCCTGCAAGAGAAACGGCGGTTAGGGACATGTAACTGACCGAGGCTCCCTTATTGAGATTCAAAGGGGTGGCGTGCGAAAAGGGGGAGACTTTTGTGAAGGCTCCTCGGCCCTGTCATTGTCTTTGTCATGTAGATGTTATCACATTCCTGGCGGGCACCGTTTTCAGACTCATGTTTTCTCTTCACGTTTCCCTCTTGATAACGTAATATTAGAATTTTAAAGTAATCTGACTTTTCAAAGGTGGTGACAATGGCTATGAACAGTCTGTCAACTGACCTTATCGTAGGCTATACTGTGATACAATATCACAACAGCTCTTAAATAAAATCATATGGGAAATGTCCTCCAGGTTAATGTTACTTTACAGTTAAATAGTATGATTTTAGTTGCATTTGAACAAGCTATGCTACCTCGGAACGTTCACAAAGGAATACCATGCTTATATCCTTTCACAAATGCACCAGTTTGACAAGGATATAGCCTAACCAACTCAATGATATAGCCTATCAAGTAGTCTACGGATGACACACCACAGTGCTACGAAAGATGTTGTATCGACTGTAATCTACGGTACAAAAATATTGTGAAAACTGAACAAAAAACGCACATCCACTATTTGGCAACAATGTAACGTTGCCTTACCCGTTTCGCTGAATTGTTTTTCTTCATTGTAGCCTAAAGGAATTACGGACTGGCGCTTCCTCCAGACGTGCCCCAGTCTCGCGAATTTAGCTCCTTCCGTGCAGAGTATGAGTTGAAAATGACATGCAATAGATTCCAAGAAAACTACGGTGCCTTGTCCGCTTACTTCGCCACCTCCCCACGTTCGACTAACGTTACCTCTACCTCCTCTGTCTCACTGTCGCCTCCTGCCTCCCTATAATTCTCCCTCAGTTGGTCAGCTATGTCGATGTCTCACAAACATAACACCGAACTAAATAGTAAGTCTCGAGTTACACAAGTCAGTGTGCCACGACCTCACTCGTGCGTCCCCTCTCACGACTTTGTTCCCCGTGGTAGCACTGAAGAACTGGAGAACTTACAATCGGGGTAACCCCGCTTTGTCACTCTACAGCTCCACCTATGGCTGAAACCCTGGATGATGTCATTATGGAGAGAAGTGTTTGTGGACATATGCAGCTTGAAACAAAGAAACATAAACCTTTTTTCTTCACACAAACCACAAACACATTCTATCTGGGCGCAACACATTTGTTTTCAGTTTATTAAGGCAGTTTCAGTGTCTTATAACAAAACACACTGCTTTTCCAATATTATTATAAAATATAATTAATTAACTATGGAAAGCCCTTTGAGTTATTGTAGGTTAGGCTGATACAATAACACAAATAAATCCTCCCTCTAATAATAATGACAGTAACTTTGTCTCCAAAGAACGATTCCTTGATGGTGTTACACTTGTATAACACAAGTGTGGGAAAACAGGAATATCATTGATTTCAGCCACTTGCTTAGGATGAAATTCATTATAAGCTTTTGTCTATTGACAGCCTTTGTTTTTTGCTGTCACAGTAATGGACTATTATTATGGGCTATATTTAAAAAAAAAAAACTAAGCTGCTTGTGCAGGGCCAATTGCACTTAGCGCTGATTCGGGAACATTTAGGGTGGTGGACACCCTCTCAGACTACTCTACCAGCTCTGGTTCACTGCTGGTTGTTATTGAGAAGGATTAGGGGTCTGGGGGAAGCAGGAGGGGGCAGAGGGGTTAACGTGATTGGCTGTGTCACAGTCTAGGGGTGTGTGAATCCAGTGTTAAAGCACTGTGAGTCTCAAATCCAAACAGAGACACTTGATATGAATTTTCTCTGGTACTTTGTAGAAAAAAGATATCCAGATGTAATGCATTCTGCTTTACACATAGAGCACATCTTGTGCATTTGAGCATGTACGTGGACCATTTATATTTGTATTTTAGTGTTAACAAAACATTTAGTTCAGTGGGAAATTAATACTAATTGCCTCTTTGTTTTTGTGTTTCACTCTCTGTCCCTTTCCTCTTCCCAGTCCTCTCCCTGAAAGAGCTAAGGCCAAACAATTCATGAAAGTGGTGGCTTTCGGGAGGGGTGCCAAAAGCTGGAGTAATAACCGCAGAGTTGAAACAGTGGCATGACACCCGCTAATCCAGCCCAGCATCTGAATTAAGAAGCACCACTGTCCCAGTTCCATCGAGGCGCTTGCGCAACCGGAACAGAAATCAGCTTACCGGCACCGACCTCAGATGCATTGCACAGGCCCAGTCAATCGTTGCGAGAAAACAAGGGGCTTGAAGTCACTTTCCTTGGTGGAAAGAGTGAGGGAGTGAAGGTGACGGGATGTCTACTTAGGGAGGTCTACTTAGGTCCAAGAGATGTGTGCGTGGGAGTCTCTAATTATACTCGCTTGGCCCCCACCCCTTTCCTCATGAATGCAGTCCTGTTGATTCAATAGGCTGTTTAACACAACAATCGAGCCTCTCTGCATTTCAATATGGATGCTGTTCAAAGACACTGTACTTAAGATTGAATAACCTAAGGTTGTAAAAGATATTGTGTGTTTGCGTGAAAGAAGACTATAAACTGAGAAGATTGTTTTTTAAAACAAAGGAGTTGTGACCATCATGAACAGCGGGAGTCTCTCTTGCTCACATTTTAGCCACCAACTCGTCCAAATAAGTGGGTTTTCTTCACATGCTCATATAGGTGAATCATTCAAACCTAAGCACAACTTTATCTCATTACTGATTGAACTTTAGGTTTATTGCTTTAGTGAATGTTTTTATGGCCTCATCTATTCTTGTTAGGTCCATTATTGCCGCCCCCCCCCAACACCATTTCATCAGCGTGCTAACAAGTCATTCTCTCTTCGCCCCTCTCTATCCTGCAGCCATTCTCTCTCTCTCTCTCTCTCTCTCTCTCTCTCTCAGGCTCCTACTCATCCGGCACCCTCAGGCGAGCTGCCTCTGATAAGATGACGGTCAGCTCGTCGGAAACGTTCCCTCCTCAGAATCCTCTTGTTGTGGGAGAGAAGGTCATTCCTATTAATAGGCCCAAGCTACTCCTCAGCCAGGCTGGCTGGTCATCAGCTGTAGCCTGTTGCTGTGTGAGTAGGTAGTCTGGGGGTAGGGAGATTGACAACACTCCTCCTTAGTGCCTGATTGCCTGATTAATATTATTCAAACAATCTGGTCCCTCACAAGTACAATGATAACAATCAATTGGACTTGTCCACTGTGATGATGAGGACATGTTTGTGTTTAATTTTATGGTTCTTAGCCAACACTTTGGTTCAAAGTGATTTAAAAATTATATTAATAAACATTACATTAACATTAACATAAACAATTTCAAATAAATAATAATTTAGCCCAATACAAAATAGAACATTTATAATATCATTATCTAAAAAAATACCATATGAACCTATGATAGATCATATTATAGGCTGTGATAAATAATATGTATTAAATATGAAAGATACAGTATGCTGTACCTCAAAACACGGACATTCTTATAATATGATTCAACATATTGCTTGAGATATTAGGTCAATGGACTGTTAGCCAGCTTATCATTTTTGCGGTGCGGTTTCACCATCACCATTATGTTTTCAATATCAAGTGACAGAGTTGTTTGAAATGACCGAAAATATTTTCTGTCATAGAGGGTACTGTACCCAGATAAAATCCTTAGTACTAAGAGGATTTAAGTGTGTATGGCTTTTTTCAACTCCAGGGGGGCTGCATAGAAAACAAGTTAATACCCCAGAGTTTGTTAAGAAATTTGATCCTGACAAGTAGCAGAAACATTGGAGATTAATCAAATTTGAATGTTCTACTGGGACTTTTTAAATGCCTCTGATGAAATGAAATGACAAAAGGTTCATCCAAGTGTGAATCAGACAGACAGTCACACTTGTGGGTTCATTAGGTAAGAGCATCACATCTGATCCTGGGGTAGGTTATGGATTCAGAGGTAGCAGCACCCCCCCCACACACCAACTCCTACCAACCACTGGATACCGTTTGGTGGATTAGGGGGCAGATTATGGGACAGACCAGAGGACTTTTGAGGGGGGCCATCGGGGATGCAGATGGTTGGTTGGGTTTATCCTCCAATGTAGGGCACTGGTGCTCATACAGACTGACTCTGAGAAAGATGGGTGGTGGGCGAGGGCTAGTTTGAGGAGGGAGGGATAGAGGTGGTGGTGGGGGTGTCAGGGGTCTGATATTGGAGGGGGGGGGGTGTCTTTGCGTGGGATTTGGAGGGCCAGGGTGCTGTTGATATGAACGGATTAGAGGTTAAGAGACCCCAGACTTCACATTTCCCTTAGCGAGTCCCACTCATTGGCCTGGGGCAGACGCCAATGCGGCAAATAAGGATCACGTCATGGCTGTCTAAACCCCCTTCACCCTCCCTAAATCCGTTAGCGAGTTTGGAGATAGATGTTGTAGAGATTCTCAGATTTGAAATCGGATTGATGGCTCAGATTGGCCGCAGGTCTTCTCAGTCTCTCTAATCTTGAAGGAAGCATCAGACAGACACAGAAAAGAAGATGATCCAAGGCCCAACAATGCTTTAATTTGGTTATGCAACAGCTGGAAAGCATAAATAGGTCAAGGGGTGAATGCCCACTGGACACTGATACTCACTAAAGCATGCTGTTACCAAAGCATGTTCCTTGCAGGTTTTTTAAATATACATAAACAAAATCCGCAAGCAATGAAATATTTTAAACCCCACCTGTGTTATAATGGTGCAATCCAGTTGTCCAAAGGGCTCTTCTTACGAGCAGTATGACCGAAAAACAAGACGTTACGCAAAATGACACGACGGCACGCCCCCCTAAACTTGTCTGACGAAAAGCGATCTTGTACAAATCAAAGGACCCCCAGTTCACGACAAGTTCTTACTGCAAGGAAGTTACGTCATTTTTAGATGTTACGGGTTGTCACAAGCCCTCAGCATGTACAAATGAAACGCTCAATAACTCAGGCCAAAATTCCAACAGGAGTTAAGGAACATAGCAACACTACCAGGATTGTTGATTGTTTTGTATATTTTTTAGAATCCGCAAGCAACATAATTTGGTAACAGCATGTTTTCTGAGTCTCAATGTCTGTTGGGAACAGACAATAACATTCCCAGAAAGGCATGGTCAACCAGATTCTGAATAGTGGCTCATAGTTACTGCTCTCTCACTGTGTGTGCTTATACCGGCTCTATTAGAGACTCCAATGACCTTGTGTGAGCACAGACCACCATAAGTCAGGTTTATGAACCCTTTCATTTTGTCTGACTCAAAAAGATAAAGACGTAATTGATGGATCTGGCTAATAGTCCAATATCAGCACACGCACACAAAAAATAAAGCCAGCACTTAAATCATATTAGAATTCTTTTGGGCTTAATTATATATAATTAAATGTATTAGTTACCATTATAAGCTGAACGGACCATAACCCATATTATATTTCTTCTTAAATGTAGTTCAGACATAGTGTAGGCTACTTTTTGGTAGTGGACACTGGACCATTTTAATGTTCAACCTACAATGTTTTATTGTGCTATTCCACATTTAGGTCATCACACAAGTTATAATTGTATTTAATTACTTCAAACCGTGGAAAGCCTGTTTTGCAAAGACTGGTTGCACTGTCCTTTTACGTAAGAACACAGTCCAAATATATCTCCATGGCAGTATAATATCGGTGCGACTCAATATGGTTGAGGTCATAGCCCCGTCTGACCAAAAATAGTAAACAGTTAATGCAGCAGATAAGTGCCCCATGCGTCTCATCGACCGCACATTGACCTTGTTATGACGAAGGATGGGCACCATAAATAGCATGCAGTGATTAAATCGTCATGGGGCCAATGATGTATCACGGACAGTCACAGGACCTGTCAAAAAGGGGATGTGTGAAACAAAGGCGCATGATGGTCTTGTCAAATGTCACAGTCGTGTACACATACAACATTGCACAAATGACCACCGATGTACTGGCACATTCACCCACTACCATGCACGCTCTATGCTTTACCTTTTATGACCGTTAAGGAGTATCCAAAGAGAAATTTAGTAAAGTTAGAATAGATAAAGTTTGATGCACGGTCATAGACTTCTCTCAGAATAGTCTTCATAACAACTACATTGCATCTTCCTATAGTGCATTGCCTCTCACTATAGTAGGCTTAGTTCCTCTGACAGAGAAATGCTGCCCATATTTTAATTATGGGAAATGACTGAGGGGATGTCTCCCTAACTGTTCAATAATATTTTGTTCTGTGCTTGCTTTTGACAATATAAAATATTACTAAAAGTTTTATTACACAGTAACCACACTATCATCTGAGCTTGTTTCTCAGTGGTGTTACAGGGAAATAGAACGGCATTCCAGCTTTCAAAACTGACAGAATCCAGGCCTTTGTGGAGTTGTAGGCGGCATTAAACAGGCCCTGGTGTCTAACCCTCACCTCAGAGTTATGCAGTCCCAGACGGCCGCCCCAGAGAGCGGCACATCCTTCAGTCCCCCACCATGTGGGCTGACTCGTCAGAAAAGTAGAAGCTGTGGCAAAAACAAGGCCTCCTCTTACCCTGATGGGCAGGGCACCACTTCCCATGTCTGCAAAAAAAAACTTCCCCTACAGTTGGAATGGAAAAAAAGAGTTTTTTTTCTCATGTAATACTGCCCACAGCTATGTGGTCAGTGACAGGGCGGGCTGTGGCAAGAGTGGAATTTCTTCACAAATCTTTAAAGGAGATTTGCAACCATTACATATACGAGGTCAGACAAGATTGTGTTGCTGCCCTATATGAGCTGGATTTCTGGCATTTAGTGAAGACTCATCTTTCATCTGTGGCACCACAAAAGCACAATACACATGCTGAGACTATAATCTGCAATTATCATCCTCTCTTCTGTCTCAAAAGTGTAATCACGGTACTGAAAATAAACGGCTGTGTGAATTTTGGGAGCTTGAGTGAAGGAATGTAAAAAATGTGTTGAAAAATGCTGAGGCTGTTCTCTCGTTTCCTTTTTCAAGTATTTTTTTACACAGAGGGGGAGAAACGATGATTTGGACGACGTCTATGGATTTGGAGTGCTTCCTCATGGCTACAGAAGATAGATGTACACAGATACTTCTATCTTCGCATCACTTGAGTTTGTTGTGTAATGTTTGCTAAACCTATAATAATGACATTGTATATTTCACACATATGACCATACACACATATACAGTAATTGTTGATGTGGACCAGGTCAATCTCAGAGGCCCCATATGCCTTAATGCCTCTGTGCGTGTGTGTGTGTGTGTGTGTGTGTGTGTGTGTGTGTGTGTGTACGTGTGTGTGTGTGTACTTCTGTCTTTGCTCTACTGTCACTTGTTGAGCCCCGGTCACCTTACACTACTCATTGAAACATTTAGCGTAATCCCATCCCTCCCCATGTTGGGTCTACTGGTCAGCCTTCGGCCATCCATGGTGGGGGGGTCAGATTATTGAGGAGGTATTGCAGTTGTATTGCATAAGCAGGGGCGGGGGGGGAGGGGCTGAGTTCCATAGGCTTTGCTCTTATGGATTTAGCAATGTTGTTTTATGTTTGTTTTCATCATCAGGATTATACTTGTGTTAAAGATGCATGTCACTGCCATTTTTCAAATGTTCTGAAAGCCCAGACATAAAATGTAAACAAAATACACAGAACAAGACTTGTGTCTGTCAGATAGACAGAGTGCACATTCTGAATGTTGATTTCAATAGAGAAAAATAGAAACAACTTGTTTTTTAGCCATTTACATCCACCAGGTAGCATTAGAGAGAGAGAGAGAGAGAGAGAGAGAGAGAGAGAGAGAGAGAGAGAGAGAGAGAAGAGAGGTGGCAGCAGGGGGGTTGATGAGGGCAGGGAGAGACGGCTAGAATGCCAGGCGGGTGGAAAAATGGTCCTCCACAATGATTTTGTCAGCGGGCATTACTGAGTGAACATCATGGACCCTGAATTTTTAATCTGACAGACGATGGGAAAAGGCTCAAAATTGCACTAAAGGTCATCATCGGGATTATATAAGAGGACGGCTGCTGTGGATTATGGTGGGAATAATGTACGGCGAGTGCTCTGATTACACTCGCAGATGCCCTCTCACACACATACAGTAATTCGGCGCATCAGGTTAAGCTAGATATCAGGCCAGTGATAAGACATAGAGAACAGGCAATTCTCCAAAGTGGCCCTCTTGTTCCTCTGAAGGAACGTGGGCAAACATTAACGAGGTCAGAATTCCTCCAGGGTAGGGAACAGGTTATGGTGATTAAGATGTCTGGAAAATAAGGGAGTAATATGCATACTGTGATTATGACTTGGCTTTTAAAAGCCATCACTTTGTGTATAAGCTTACCATAAACAAAGCTACCTTGTGTGTGTGTGTGTGTGTGTGTGTGTGTGTGTGTGTGTGTGTGTGTGTGTGTGTGTGTGTGTGTTGTGTGTGTGTGTGTGTGTGTGTGTGTGTGTGTGTGTGTGTGTGTGTGTGTGTGTGTGTGCGCGCACATGCGCTTTTGTTATGTAACAGTTTTCTGTTTGGGGAAAAACATGTAGAAAACAAAAAACATTAAGGTTGTGAGTGAGCAGCATTCACAAGATTCTCACCACATGTTTACAACAAATTAACATTGCTGTAGTTGTGCTGTGGATAATCCCTTCAGAAATGTGTATGTGAAAGCGTCACAATCTCTTATAAAATCACTAAGTACTGGAGAATAAAATAGTTTTGAAAAGATTTTGAAAGATGTGTCGTCATATGGATTACTGTATTCTTAACTTCAGCTACTTTTCAACTTGACAAAGGTGAAGAAATCTGATCAGCTACATTTATTCGACCAGCTTTATATAGAGTCCTGGGAGTTCATCAATGCACTTTAAAAGGCACAGCAGATTTATGGTGCAAATCAAACTTTATAAACTTTATGAACAAAGGATAGCACTCACAGTTCTTTTTTAAACATTTTTAATCACCCCAGTGCAGTTTTAAAAAGAGCTGTGAGTGCTATGCTTTATTCATGAAGTTTATATTGACGCTAACGAAGATTTAGCACCCAGTTGAAACTACACTAAGGTGTTGAGCATGTTACGCTCTCATTTTAAACACAGTAAGGATATAATTACCTGGAGGGATATGGTCATGTATCACCAAATATTGACATTGACTGCATTGTCAAACTTCTGCTAAACAAATAACTGAAAACATATCAATACACACAGCTACAGCCATGCCATGGAGCACTCAGAAACTGACAGTTTGCAGTTTAACTGCTAACTGCTTCCTTTTGGTAAATAGCACAGCCCTCCTACCACATGCATGCAGTAACTGACTGTGTGCAGCAGGCAGTGAGAGTATTTCTCCAAGTCCAAACTCAGTAATGCTAGCTCTGTCACCCAATCCTGGACGCCCCATCAATTATGGAGCAGGCCCATCGTGGGAGATGGTCAGAGTCCCCACAGGGCCCAGAGTCTATGAATCCCATCTTCACAAGACCGAGGCCCATTCAAAACATCCCCATAAGTATAATTGGAGAGGGAGTGTTCATTTTGTCGGTTGCATTTGCTGTTGAATATGAATGAGTACAGTCTCTGAGGTCAATGATGAAAGAGATCACCATTTGATGTCTGTGTCTGTTTTGTTTTTATCAGCCTGGATTTGATTTCATCTGCTGAGAATCCGGGGAAGTGTAAGAGATTCGGGCAGCGAGTTATTGACCTGTGCTGGCGAAGGAAACACATGATACCCAGAGTACAGGGCCAGATCACATTTCCCTTTGCTTGAGCACACTGTAATTTTGCGGGATGTGTTGTTTCCCCGACAAACCTCTTAAGCCAACACACTCTCTTTCTCCAGCAAGAAAGTCAAAGCTGCTACCATGCTTTTATTGCTTATTGCTGTTCACTCTAGCATATATTTGTCAGATTGTGCATACAAGCACAGTAGTACAGCTGGAACATCATTCACCTATTGCTGTGACCTTTAGCAATGCAACCTATCCATTTGCCTCATGGAATATTCCCGGCGGCTGTTCTACACACTGTAAATATGTCTGCTTCGTTTTCAAAGCAGGTTAAAACGATCGAGGTTGCAGGACTCTGATCTGAGTGCCCTTCATGCATTATTAAAGAATCTTTTATTGGCTCTCCAATTATTCATAGGCCTTGATGAGGAGAGAGAGAGAGAGAGAGAGAGAGAGAGAGAGAGAGAGAGAGAGAGAGAGAAAGGGAGAGGGAGGGAGGGAGAAAGAGGGAGTTAGAGAGAGGCAGGGAGAGAAAGATAGAGAGAGGTAGAGAGAGGTAGAGAGAGAGAGAGAGAGAGAGAGAGAGAGAGAGAGAGAGAGACGGGTTGCCTGTTTTCTCCTCCCTGGGCAGCACTCCTGCTGGCTGTGCTCATGATTCTTCAGTTGGAAGTGCCAGGGACACTGACATAGTGACCCTTAATTTAGATGGCGGGCCAAAGTGCAAAGTCAGACAATAAAGTGTCTCAAGCACAAATTAAAGCCAGCGTTTGATGTGTGAGAGCATTGAGCTGACACACTGATGACTGTGCTTAGGATCTTGCTCATGATATTAAATTAGCAAATAGATTTTTCCAGGTTATTAAATGGACACAGAGGGCCATTTCAGCCAGCACATTTCTCTCTGGTGGAGCATCAGCAATGGCATCTTCTGTTATATTCTGTTCCTTTTGTGTTCCCTTCGACACTAAACATCTTGTTTATGCCAACAGTGCAACTATTTATTCAACTTCGACACATGCATAGATCCTTCAGCATACAGTAACATGCTCATTTACTAGGTGTATCACCCAACCGGGTCCATGGAAACAGGTACGCTAAAACAATGCAGGTGATGGTCAATCGGAAATGTTTGTGCTGGCTGAAAAGCATTCCAGAGAGTGCGTGGCATATAGGCAATTAGCCAAGTTGATATTAGACTTTGCGCTTTGTCCACTATTTCAATTAGGGCCTATTCAGTTTCAAGTGAGCATAAACAGACAGCGCAACAATAAAATGATAGAAATGGGAACATCTATCCTATCCACTCTCAGTTCTTTGCCTTGACCAAGGTCTGTAGCCAGCATAACACTGAAGATATTGTCTAACTCGCAGTCTCAGTAAAGCTATTGTAGTCATTATAGGTCAGCTTCCTAAATCCAACCTCTACGTGTGAGCAAGCCCCTAACCATCTGGGTTCAGTTCGCCAAACAGCTTTACAGCTGTGCACTCAGAACAATTAGGCAAAAGTACATTCTTTCAGTCATTTCATGACAGTCAGAACATTGTTATATATTTGGCTAGGGATGTGCTCACTACAACTTCAACATGCAGGTCAAACATTTAGTTCTGACTTTTAAAAAAATCACCCTTCATACAGACTGGGTGTGTGTGTGCGTGTGTGTGTGTGTGTGTGTGTGTGTGCGTGTGTGTGTGTGTGTGTGTGAATGTGTGTATTTTCGTGTTTTGTTTTTTTTTGCACCACACACAGCTGTACAGCAGCACCCTGTCAGTTCAGTGCAGTATATGATATTGATCTGTTCCATCCCGCCCTGGCTGCACTGTGCCTGCTGTGCATGACCAGGCATGTCATTATTCCCCTTTATCAGAGTCACAGACAGACCAATTGTGTTTTTTCCATTTCGAGAGCATTGTTTGCCACTGGAAATGTCTACCAGCTATATTAGGTTAGGTAACTCAATCAAAATGTTTTAAATCAATACTGCTCCCTTTTTCTGCAGCCCCCACCCCCACCCCCACCTGTTTCCAGGCTTGTGACTGAACAAACAGAACGCAATGACACTGTGACTTTCACTGCACTTGTATAATGGTTGTTCTCAGTGGGATCCACATTGTGCAAAACAGACATTCAGCATTTTTAACGTTTTAATGCACTGCCAGTGTCCAAGACTACCATGCAACTGTTGAAAAGATCAGGTTCATGTTTCGTGGCCATTTACTTGTATGATTGTATCATCAATCCAGCAGTCTTATGTATTTGGGGGAAATTAATCTGAATGCAGACACATAGAGGTGGTCAACCTTGTATTATACATGAATGCTTAGTTCTAACTTCACAGAGAACAGGCCGCACAAAATGCCTCATGGTTTACAGGAATGACCACTGTTTCCTCTAAACATGGACATAAAACCAGCAAACATAAAAGCCTGTCCACAGAGGATTACCAAGATGATTTTACAGGAACTACAGAGACCGAGGGGAAAACCCTCCTGAGACATTTCTGGCAGTAGACCAGCAGGAGAGAGGAGTTCCAATGCACTGAATGGCATTGTTTCATGGGTTTCAAATAGCATTGTTTCACAGGGTTCCAGATAGATAGATAGATAGATAGATACTTTATTGATCCCCAAGGGGAAATTCAAGGGTCTCAGTAGCATACAGACATCACACACAACATGCACTTACAGCAGAAATGGTAAACATAAGTATAAACATATAACTAAACTCCACTGTACAATAAAGACAGTAGAAGATAAGAAAACTAACAAAACTAAATACTAGGGCTGTCAATCGGTTAAAAAAATGTATCTAATTAATTACATACTCTGTGATTAATTAATCTAAATTAATCGCATATATAATTTTTGCTGTGAAAGTATTTAAACTATTTAAATTCAAATGAATCATTGAATAATCAGCATTAGTGACATTAAAGTTCAAAAACTCTTGTATTATTATTTTCACTGTTCAAATAATGGCCATAATAATCTATGATATGACCTAATATGCTGAGGAAATAAATTCAAAAGTGCTTCGGGAAGAAGTTTTTTTTTCACATACAAGGCATTTCAGGCCACAGATATAACCTAGGGGACACAATGAAAATAAATTAACACTCAATGTCAACACTTATTTCTTTGCATTGATGTGCGACTATAGAGTTGATGAACTCCGGTGATATGCAAATTCCTTGCTGCAGACATTGCAAAACACTTTACTTTTATCAACACCATCAGGCCGTTTTTTAAAAGTAAATGTTCCAATCAATGATCCAGGCAGCACATTTTCTTCTCTCTCCTTCATTTTAAAGTCTAATTTTTACTGACTAGAACGGCCCGGGGTCAAAGGTCATACAGAATCGATTTATCTGCACTCATTTTTTTAATCAGTTATTTTTTTCTCAAATTAATTAATCGAAATTAATCAGTTATTTTGACAGCTCTACTAAATACTAAATACACTATGTAAATTAAATTTAAAAAGTCCAATGTGCTTGAGGGTGATCAAGCATAAGACGCTTGTAGTGACAGGGCCGGGACTGGTAAGGTGCTCAAGGGAGTGAGTGTCATGGTGAAGGTGCAAAAAGTAGTCCAACCATAGTCCTTTAGTTATGTGTGCATGGCAAGGTGCAATGCACCCGTTCCTATGCACCCGAATGGCATTGTTTCAAGGGGTTCCTATGCTCCCAAATGGCATTGTTTCATAGGGTTCCAATGCACCGAATGGCATTGTTTCACAAGGTTCCAATGCACTGAATGGCATTGTTTCATGGGGTTCAAATAGCATTGTTTCACAGGGTTCCTATGCACCCGAATGCCATTGTTTGAAGGGGTTCCTATGCTCCCAAATGGCATTGTTTCATAGGGTTCCAATGCACCGAATGGCATTGTTTCACAAGGTTCCAATGCACCGGAATGGCATTGTTTCACAGGGTTTCAATGGACTCGAATGAGGTTTGTTTGATATTCATTTTGAATTGATTGCCCATGAGAGTGTCAAAAAAGCAATATTCCTGGTGATATGTGAAAATGTATTTAGAAATTAAATGTTTTTCAATTCTAAATGGCCATCACACAAAGCTCATGAGACATAAGTTAATCTTGCCAACATCAAACATTTGTTAACTAGACACTTTCAGGATCGTATAAATACAGGTATTAAAAATGCATATGAGAGCAGTGTGCGTCCGTGTGTGTGTGTGTGTGTGTGTGTGTGTGTGTGTGTGTGTGTGTGTGTGTGTGTGTGTGTGTGTGTGTCATGCATATGTGCATGTGTGTGGACAAGCTCCACTCATTCCAGACCATGCCAGTCTGCTGCTTAAATCAGCCGGCCCTGCACTTAGTCCTGGCCAGTAGGGAGAGGAAGGTGGCAGCCGGGTCTATCTGAGATGGTACTGGATCAATAGGGCTCTGCCCTGAACCAACTCACCGCTCAGTAAGACAGACTGAGATGTCTGTACTGTGGTGAGGCATGGGAGGCCAGCCTGGGGGTCTCTAGGGCAACTGAAGGGAGAGTGGATAAGAAAAGCCTGTAACTGAGAGTGGGTGAGAGAGAAAGAGAGAAAGGGAGAAACAGAGGGAGTGGCAGACAGAGAGAGAGAAAGAAAGAAAGAAGCAGAGAGGGAATGAGTGGACAGGGAGAGAGAAAGAAAGAGAAAGATGAAGGGGAAGACTGAGAAAGAGAGAGAGGGGGATGTTATAAGATACAGACACCAGCCGTGGCATGGTGCTCCTGACTGATGTTATGTCTGCGTGTTGGTCCTGGCCGGACACACAATACCCCTTGGCACGTATAGCCACACTTTAGCCCACCAAATGCTCTGGATGTTTGTCTAAAGAGTGTGATCCTGTGTTTGTTGTTTAACTCTCAACAGTATTTCACTTCCAAGCATGAACTTATAAGACCTAGAAATACCAAATCAGCATGGATAAAATAATATTTATATCATGACACTACTCAGGGATTAACAACTCAGGGATTATGATGAGTATAGTGCATGATGCATTGTATTATTACACAAAGATAAACATTGGAGGTCAGAGGTTGGGACAGAGCATTTTTATAATAAAATATTACTTCACAGAAAGCACTATTTCATATACAGACACATACACGTACAGGACACTAGATAGTTACCGTGCAAGTGCTGTAATAACGTCCTTGTTCTATATTAACACTAATGCCTATGAGCTTCTTTAGCGGTTACCTCCATTACAGTTTTTTTCAGTCGCTAACAAGCGTTTGTCTAATCAGTTGTCACATTTTCATAACTCTAAACACAATTAGAACAGCATCGGTCTTTTGTGGCCATACCATTCACACATTTCATGTCGTTTTCACACAATATGCAGTCAGTGAACACATTTCCACAATGCTTACATTTTCTTAACAAACAAGCTATACCTCCCAACAAAATGATGGATTGTTTTTGCAGTATTTACGAAAGTTAACACACAACATCCCACAATAGCAAAAACAATATTCCAAACCTTAGATACAGTATAAAAACCTCTGCTTCTGCTACCAAGCGGTTTTATCCCATCGCCTTGGATACTGTAATATCAGATGCGATGTTTATGAAAACATGTGGCCTAACCCTGAAGATCGCAGAGATTATATACAGTGATTTTGTGCTTATTTTTGTTTTTATCTGGGCTTTTTGCTGTTGTATTTTTGTTCAGAATGCTCTTGTGTGTTTCATGGATATTTTGCTTTTTACTGGAATGCTTTGAACATTACATGTGGACATACAGTTCCCAACCAAGAAATTTAGTGTAAAAACGGCGGATTGCATGTTTTGTAAAACTGAAACATAAAAGTCTATGCAGTTTTTGTAATGTCAACAATAGCCAGTATTTTGAAACCTGGTGTACTTTGATTGACTGCATGTACCTTGTGAAGTGAAAACAAGTGTTATTCTTTGACAGAATAATTTCATTTTGAGTCAGATTTCCAGTGTTTTGGTAAAGTTAGTGTGTGCAGAGAAAGATGTGTTAGTATATATTTAACAAAATGTCTTTTTGAGAAGAAAATGATCCATTTGGCCAATTGTGTTTTGTAGGTGTGAGTCTGTGTTAAGAGTTTAGAAAAAGTATCCGAAGTATGGGTAAGCGCTTGTTAGCGATTGAAAAAAGCTGTAACACTAATGCCCCTATGAGCTTCTTTAGAGGTTACCTCCATTAACGCCCCCTGCTCTGTTAAGCCATTCTGTAGCTCACAGTCAGGCACCTATGAAAAATACCCGGGCCTCACCACGTCCCGTAAACCACCCCATCCATCCGATTCACATAAAGCAGGCACCGCCAGTAGCCCCATTTCCCCTCAGCCACATCCCAGTGGTGGCAGATGGCCTCTGGCAAAACACCCTCGTGCAGTGCCTTCAGGAAAGCAGGCCTGGCGAGCCACACCGGCACGAGACACAGCTTTTCATTTGGACAGATGCTGTCCGCACACCAGTCGGCGCTGTCCCAGCATGGGGTCCCATGGAACACGGAACACAGAGCACGGAACACAGACAGCACCACTAATGAGCATCAGCTCCGGGCCTGGCAGCTAGTTTCCTCAACTCTTTTTCTCCTGTGCTATGTCTTGTGTGTGTCTCCTGAGAGAGGGAGAGATCTGGTGTTTGAAAGCATGTTGGAATGTGTGTGTGTCTGTGTGTGTGTGTGTCTGTGTGTGTGTGTGTGTGTGTGTGTGTGTGTGTGTGTGTGTGTGTGTGTGTGTGTCTGTGTGTGTCTTGTGTGTGTAAGTGTCTGTGTGTGTTTGTGTGTGTCTGTGTGTGTGTGTGTGTCTGTGTGTGTGTGTGTGTGTGTGTGTGTCTGTGTGTGTCTTGTGTGTGTGTGTGTGTGTGTGTGTGTGTGTGTGTGTGTGTGTGTGTGTGTGTGTGTGTGTGTGTGTGTGTGTGTGTGTACTGTGTGTGTGGCACGTCCTTGTACAGTGTGTCCACTATAAGAGCTCCACTGGCCTCATTTCAAAAGCTGGCCAGATGTCCCCGAGATGCGGGTCCTTGCAGCAGCTCTTTGATAGCGTCTGACGTCTGACGGCATGCCATTGCCACGCATGCTGACTGTCCACGGCTGCAGAGGCTGCACGATCAGCAGGATTACACAAATAAACAATAAGCTGTGATCAGAGTTCAACTTTAATTACACTTGATCTACCCCCCCCCCCCCCCTTCCCCACTCCCACTTCCACATACACCCACCCACCACCAAACTAACCGATCTCTTCCCACAGAGCTGCTTTCCATCAAAACCCAGATTAAGCGCTATCGGCTGAAATCACTAGCTCACCCACTTCCATCAACCCCCCATCAACCCTCACTCCCCCCAACTCAGCCCAGGGAGTGTGATGGTATTTGGACCTGCAGAAGGTCTGGCTATTATGAGGTCAGACTGGAATGCCTGGGTGTGTATTCAACTGGGAGATCTGAGAGCTGAGCCTGATGTCCAGCTCCAAGAAATGGTCAAATATCAATGTTTTAGTCAGATTTTCAGTCTCCATGGAACGTAAACTGCACACAGCCATGTTCAGCCTCAGAGGTCAAAGCCTCTGGAATGGCTCTTAATTAAGCACATCTGTGTAATTAAATTGAGTAAATTATGCACAGTTGAGTCTAATGAAGCTCCTCCTCTGCCAAGCTGGACACTTTCAGTTTTACAGCTTTTTCCATCTTTCCACGTTCTTCCACACCCAAAATACTTGATGTGTGACTCATTTTGTGTGTATGCTATCTGTGTGTGTGTGTGTGTGTGTGTGTGTGTGTGTGTGTTTGTATATCTATGTATCTACTGTTTTTTTTTATTATTTCCATGTAGTCTTCCTCAAATTGTCAAAGCACTAAACATTTCTTGTGCAGCCACTAGTCCCAACAGATATTCACATTTGTATTAATTAATTCATATTTTAATAATTTACTTCCTTTACAGTTTAATTATTTCATTTTGTCACATTCCAGATATGTGTGGGGGAGTGGGTGTGAACTAAGGGAAGAGGATTTTAAAGATGCCCCCAGATTGTAGCACTGTAGCAACAACTCGAGTTAGGTAGCACCGTTGTTTTTGTTTTGTTTTATTTTGTATCGACAGTAATTTTTGACCTCAAGAAACAGAGATACAGTATGTAAAAAATCGCCGGAATGCTCCTTTAACAATTTAAGTCTCCTGGACAGCCTCGGAATGGTGTTGAGGCACTGACCAGTCAGACCAACTCGTAGCTCACTGATGGAAATCCACTCAAGCTAAGTCGGATTGAGCCTGGTCTGGACCTGGAGGAGAGACCTTGAGTAAATTATGTTGCTTTCCTACTGGAAAAAGCGGTGAGGAGTGTGAACTTGTGCCATGTGTAAAGGCTAAAGCACATGTACACTGCAGTGACTACAGGTGGGTTCCTCCTTCAGAAGAGATGTGCAAAGAAGGCCAAACCAGAGCATGGTGACCACAGTCTTCTAATTGGTCCATGTGTAGTGAAGATGCGTGAAGAAAAAGTGTCTACTGCTGTCACACAGCCAAGGTACTGAGCCTGATTTAGCATATAAAGTAAGCAAGTGTGTGTGTGTGTGTGTGTGTGGAGTGTGGGGGTGTAATGCATGCTTGAGTCAGCTGAGTAGCAGCGTGTGTCTGTTTGTGGGCATGTGTCTGTGTCACTATGCATGTCTGTGTGTGTGTGTGTGTGTGTTCCCAACAGCTGCCATCACCCTCAGATAGTCTTTCACTTTCTTTCCCATGCTGCCTCTTGGCCTCTGGTCCCCTGCCTGCAAAATGATTTAAAAAGCCACCGCACTGTCTTCTCCCTCCCTCCCTCTCCGACAACTGACCATTATGGGGACGAGAGGTTGGGAGCAAGGGGAGTACACAAAAATATCCTTGAGAGAGAGACAGAGAGCAAGAGAGAGAGAGAGATAGTCACCTATTTCACACTTGCCCTCCCCTGTAGCTACTGATTGTTACGGAAACAAGAGTGTGCTGGAGACACACATGCTGGAGAAACAGAAAAAACAGAGAGATGGAGGAAGGTAGAGAGAGAAAGAGAGAGACTGATAAAGAGAAAGAGACAGAGAGAGAGGTAGAGAGAGAGACTGATAGAGAGAGAGAGGGAGAGAGAGAGAGAGCAAAGGTGGAGGATAAATGATAAAGTGTGAACATCAGAGAGAGGGAAAGACACAGACTTGGAAAACAATCAGGAATGGCTAAAAGGTGTGTTGTGACAGGGGAGCCCTGGAACTCACAAATGAAAAACACACTACTGTGTTGGTTTGTGTTTTTTGTTCCGCAAATACGACAACATAACACCAGGGATGGTGTGGACTCTTGTGAGAAGGCTCACACAGCATGAATAAACTCTATCTGTTTTAACAGCAGCGTCTTCTCTGCAGGACCCAAAGAAAACAGCCCATCTGCCAAAGCCAACTGCAACACAGAATGGCTGAATATGACAAAGATCAGAACATTTTCCTCTATAATCTCTCCACACACAAATGGAGTCTTGATTCATTTAAATGGTAAATTACCACAAAAATTACCAGTCAAAATGGCTGAAGTCTCTCTAAACTGTTGCCAGTTTTGAACACTGATAAATTGCAACAGTGAACTTTCTATTTGGTCTAAAGGACTGGCATTGATAATGAGACATTCTTGAGCAATGAAGACTGTAATATGTTCTTCCATTAAAAGGACAGTTTTTGCTCTGTTGATGGTTGGCCCTGCATGTATGTCTTGGGAGCACAGGTTCACCATACAACATAGTGATTTATGATATTGTTGTTTAGATGAAGACTGATATGACTGCTACTGTATTCGTAAGCTCACCTCCTCAAAGCAACTTGACAAGTCAGCTGCTTGTCCTTTCATTGCTGCCTGGCTCATGTGTCATGGTGTATGTGTGTGTGTGTGTGTGTGTGTGTGTGTCTGTGTCATCTTCTCAAGCAGACATATCCAGACATATTCAGACTGCCTTTTCATGAGCGAGCCTCAAATCCATCAAATAAACTGTTCTCCTTCTCTAAAGAAAAACGCTCTCACCAGGCTGTTGGTCTCTCTCGGCTGAGATGAAAGGACTTGCCCCCAGTCTCCTTTGTAAGCGAATAAAACAGCCCACTCTCCCACTTCCCCACCACCATCAGCAGCACCAGCACCACCCCCAACATCCCCCACAGTTATTTTTACCATAGTCCTTTGTGGTGACACCCCACGACTCACACGACCTCAGGCATGGAAGAGAGGCGGGTGTGGAGCAGGCACCGAGAGGATCAAGCCCCAAAAGAGACTCCATATTCAGGCTTCCAGATCATGAGGCCCCCTCAAAGAGGTGAAAGGCACCAGCATGTTCGACCCTATTGTTGGACATCGCTGGATTCCACTACGGCCTTCGTGTTGCCTGGAAGACAGGAGGCCCATTTTAGCAGATCTGACATGTCCGAGAGCCTGGCAGTGCCCTGTGTGTTTGTGTGTTAAAGGGGGCCATGTTGAGTCTCCGTGGTCGAGGAGGTCAGCGGTCAAAGGGGACCCTGTCTGCTGGGTGGGCTGGTGGGGGCTGTGCCACTCCCAGACCCTGGAGAAAGACTTTCCCTGGGTCTCTTTTGGAGGCCTTTTTTTTAGAGCACCACAGAGCACCACACACACACACTGACACACACACACACACACACACACACACACACACACACACACACCAGCCTCTGAAGACTTCCTCAAACAGCCCAATCAAAGGGGTGGTGAGGGGGGAGGGGGAGTGGACGCCAAAGGACCTCTGAGGTCACACAACAAGGGCTCGGGGTGGCCATGATGACGTCTCCCAGTCAGGGCTCAACTATTCAGCGACTAACAAGCTCACTTTTTGTGCTTGCGAAAGTACGTCACCAGGGGCAGTTCATTTCATTCAAGTCATCATTTGACATTTGTGTGGCCTGAACCCTTGAAACCCAAGAAAAAGGCTGTAATGTCTAAATAAAATTAACAATTGTATCTTAGTAAACTGATATAGAATAGTTCTGTATTAATAGACACAATAAAAGGGCTTTAGTACACAGAGGTAAGTAATAAAGTAGAATTTCTAAAACCAAAATTATAATTTAAAATAAAGTTTTAAAAATGTAAATGTTTTGAGTTCAGAGCCTGCAGGTGCAGGTCATCTTTATCATCCTTTCCTTTCAGCATGATGTTAAGGCCAAAGTCCATTGACAATGTCTGATGTCAAGAGGTGCCAAGGTTTAGACCTTCATTCTTTCTAATGGAGAAAAGCCCACTGACGGTGTCTGGCGTGTATCACCGCCAGAGCTTAGAACACAGTTCTACTTCTTGACCATAGACTGTATAAAGAAGGTTCTTGACATGCCAGCAAATTATATTGTCTCTATATGGCTCTAGGTGCAGGCCTTTAAATCAGTGTGTCTGTAGAATGAACATAAAGAATATCTGGGCCCAACAGATTTGGATCAGATTCAGATCTGGGATTTTTAAATCTGCAATTGTATAGACCCTTTCAAGAGAGTTCCATTATCAGCATCATAGTTGGCCCCACAAGGCTTCCGTTTTAACATTCCATATGTTATAATACAGAGGAAGTAGATTGGGAACCAAATAGAACGTTCAAGCATTGTTTTTGTTTTGACCCTTTCAACAATAAAAACAAAAACAATGCTTGAACGTTCTATTTGGGCCCCAATCTACTTCCTCTGCATTAAGATAACATATGGAATGTTAAAAAGGAAGTCTTGTGGGGCCAACTATGATGCTGATAATGGAACTCTCTTGAAAGGGTCTATAAGAATGTATTCTACTAAAAGAATGTTGAGAACCAGCGGTAACCAGTGATTCTAGAGTGCTACGCTCCGCTCTAAGATCTTTGGTGTTAATACCAGTTCAGGCTATTTGCTTTGACAGACATTTTATTGCTTCCAACAGCTCAGCAGTCTTCCTCTCGATGCTGTAGTTTTCCACTGGAGAGGTAGAACAGAGGAGCATTGAAAGACCCGGAGCCAGTAATGAGTTCCCACACAACAATGAAAAGGTCAAACGTCTCCTGAGTAGATGTGAACACACACTGAGGAATTCACATCATTAGAAGTCAAGCATCCAATTGGCTATATAAACTCATCTGACACAACAACAACTTCCATTAATATAGTGATATAGCCACCAAGGCACCCAAAGCGCTTTACAGCGAAGGGGGAACCTCACCACCGCTGTTTAACGCCAACCTGGGTGATGCACAATAGCCATAATGCGCCAGTACGCTCACCACACACCAGCTTCAGGAGGAGGGTGAATGAGCCAGTTACACTGGGAGATGATTAAGGAGCCAGATTGAATGAGCTCAACAGAATCCAAAGTGACAAGACGATGATTCATATGTACGTTATACGTAAACAAGAAACTTTACTTTGAAAACTGGCTTGAACCCTCTTGAACATGTGCTCAGAGTCTATGGTCTGTATATCTTGTGAAAAAGTGTGAATAGTGTGAATTGTGAAGTAGTAGTATATTGCACGTTGTGGTGAAGTGACTGGCTTGCCATTTGAAAATGAGGGCTACTGAGAGCGGATGAGACTCATGACCTCCTAATGCCAGACATTGCGGTATTGATCAATGCTGTCTGGGGATGTGAGAACGCTGGTGTCTGTGTGGCTATGTGTCTGCATTTATATTTGGTGTGTCTGCTTGTTTATGTGTGCATGTGTCTGCATGTGTCAGTATCGGGATCCATCGCACGTGTGCAGTTGTTGTGCAGAGTTTGAATGTGTGTGTGTGTGTGTGTGTGTGTGTGTGTGTGTGTGTGTGGGTGTGTGTGTTGGATGGGGCGGGGGTGTGTGTGGGGGGTGGGGGGTTGGTAGATGCACCTCACTCATACCCCACGCCATCCATACTGCTCCTTGTCGGAGCTGGCACTCACATCGGCAGCTGTCCAAGGTGCTGAAGGTTGAGGGCGCTGAAGGCGTGTCAGAGAAGGTGAGGCCGGTCAAAAGGTGTCAATGTCAGTGTCAGTCCGGTGGTTTTCAAACTGGAGATTGTGTTGCTGTTGTGAAAACGCACGCTGGCTGGGGATGCTCGCTTCCCTCATCCACTCAGCCACACAAATGTGGGTCAGTAGTATTTATGAGTGTATATGTTACCACAGAACAGCACATGTGGAAATGGACCTCATCTTTGCAGGAGGATTAATACTAATGGGTAACAAAGTAGATTGTCTGTCCCTGTACAGCTATACTATGACGCAAACAGTGGAACAATTATGGCACAGCAATGCAGTGAGTGCGGATGCAATAACAACATATTGAATTATGAAACAATTGTAAAAGTTAGGCTCCAACCTTTAACCCTTTGTATACAGTATATGCCACGTCCCCTGTCCATTGTTTTTATTCAATTGGCCTGTCTGATTCCTCATCCTCTTTAGGTGTTTATTTAGCTCAGGAGAAAGCGGATCTGTCCTGTGTCCAAGTAAGATGCAGGAAGCTGATCAGGGGCTTTCATTTCCTCCATTAGAATATCATCATCAAAGAATAAACAGTGGCTGCGCTTATGTGCACACTTCACAATGAAGAACCACCTCTTTTGTACGCAGACAAAGACATAATAATACTATAGTGTTTCATACACACAGGGGATATGAGTAGGGGTTGAAGTGGAGAGTTCTATTGTACTCGGCCTGCTCAATTGACTGTGATGAGATGGGCTTCAGTCCTCTTAAGATCCCTATGTCAACTGCAAGTGGCTAACTGACACCGACAGGTCACCTGTAGAGTCACATGGACACACACAGGCGCCGGTGACCTTTTGAACTAGACTAGAGCATAGGTCACTGCTCAAGCCTGCCTTGTGTCTTTTTTGTGATCTAAGCATAGTTCTAGTTCTAGAATGAAACGATTCCGTGTAGAAATAACTGTAAGTGAGTGATTGGTCCGGCCAAATCCTTAAATCTGCCAGAGCCACTGTTTTCTGATCAGCCATACATTGCATGTTAACATGCTACAAATCTTTCAATCTATTGGGGCTTAAGCGTTTGGCAGCAGTTAAAAGCTGATTTGATGCTAACAGATGTAGAATTTGTAATTCATAAAGGGACTAATTGCAGAGATGGAAACCTGGCTTCAGAGAGTAAAAGTCCCACCATGTACTGGTTCTGCCTGTGCATGTAAAAGAGGCGATTGCTCTAATTAACTCATCTACCTGGCTGAAGAGTTGAGCCGGTTTAGTAAATGGTTAGAACAAATACGTGGTAGGACTTCAACATTCTGAAGCCAGATTGTAATGATTGCATTGTAATGATGAAATGCCATTCAAACTCACTTGCAAAGTGCTTTTTTAATGTATGATTACAAAACACCAAATCCAGATTAAAAGTAGTTGTAAATCCATAAAATTAATAGTTTAATTCTTCTATTCTCTCATCAGTCATTTAAAAACAGCAGTAATGAAAACCTGACACCTCACATAGTGGGTTATGATCAGGAACATTTTTAGGAAGTCCATTTAGAGGTTACAGGCACGGCTATAATAAAATGACAGGACTTTTCTGCCCTCTTGTGGACATTTTGGAAATACAAAAGGGAAATCAAAACAACATTGTATATAATAACATTGTTATAATAAAAAATGCTGTAAACACCATTCCTATAATAATTAGGTTTATGATACTGTTAAAATGTATAATATTTAAATGTAAGGATTTCAATATTGTTCAGTTTATATTTTGTGCATAACATTCAGTGTAACAAACAACCCTGTACACGATGAAACATTAATTAAATTATGCATTTCTAGACAGAGTTAAAGCCTTTTAAAATTATTGAACCCTATATTTGCCTCAATAATTTCTAGGTTTAAGGGTGATTAAGTATCTTACAGTGCAGAGTATTATGGGTTATTGTACAAGAAAATGCAAAAACACAGTAAAAACTGACAACTCAGATATTAATGATAAATTCCATTTCAAAGAAAATACATTGCCTTGGACGTGATTACCACAAACTAAGAAGAAGAGGGAAAAAACTCTGTCACACATAAAATCAGAAAAAAGGCCAAACGTGTTGGCTAATGTCAAATGATTGTTGGCTGATTAGATTGTCTTGGTGACTCCCAAACTCCCATGACAACACCCTGAAAAGCTCATTGCTTTGTTTAGCATCTCAGACATAACGGTGGTGTTCTGAGGTGTGTGTGGGTGACCTCTTAGAGAAGCATGTGGAGCTGTCTGGAGGTGGGAGAGGTGGCGCAGGCGTTTGGTCACCTCAGTCCTGGTCTGAGAGACCCACCAAGCGGGCACTGACCTCCCACAGGCGACAAGCAGCAACATCATCCCTGCCCTCAACAGCTGTCTCCTTCTCAGAGCAGTCACTGAAGGACACATGCACACACACACACACACACACACACACAAACACAGTATTGAGATACACACACAGGTGCACCACAGCAAATACCGGTATACATATTACTCCTGAACACAAATATTGAAAAAGGAGCATCAATTATGTACATGACTATATCATCCATATACGGCTTTCCATTTACACTACTACACTAGATCTGACTGTTCTGTTTCCTGACTGGCTCAAAACAGATTCATTCATAAAACCTCCAGACCTGGCTGATTCTGAAACAGACTTCTGAAAGCATCTGAGTCACATGACTGAATTTGTATACTTGTTTATCTGTGAATATACCCAAATAAAGATAAACCCATTAAATTGTAATGTAGAACTCCACAGAGCGCACTGTATTCCAGACCTACCTAAAGTAAGAGCCAGACTTGCTCTCCAGCCCTTCTGTCACGGCACAATAGATGGACGTCTGGGCACCCTCCCACGGCGTCTTCATGAGCATGTATGAGGGGAGCATGAGCACACTCCTCAGGAAGGGGAACCAGCACTCCACATGCCGGCCCAGCTCCGTCCGGATCACCCCCGGATGAAGACTGTACGACGTAACGCCGGTGCCTACAGAGGTAGATAACTCATCACTCCAGCTTTTTTTTTTTTTTTTTTTTTAAGTTATATTTTTGGGCTTTTAAGCCTTTTAATTGACAGTAAGAGAGGACAGGGAATTAATGGGAAAGATGGGGAATGGGTTCGGGGAATGACCTCGATTCAAACCTGGGTCCCTGTGGGCAGTGGGCCCAAATGTGGTGCCGGGCGCCAACGTTACGGCTTCGTTATTACTGCCCCATTCAGGGGAATCAGGGGAAAGTGAATTACATTCAAATGGTGTTTACCAGGAGCAGACCCATTTTCCTATCGCCACAGTAGAAGTTATATAAGTGCACTGAGAATTTAACCTATGCTGCCTGCTATTTCCATGGTTTGCTAATCTAGACAAGGGCTGACAGCTTTTTAAAACATACTTAGTTGACAGTATGCAGAGATTATCCTCAACTCCATCAAGCTATCAAATGTGAATTTTGTACGAGAGGCATTTGTCTGTAAACTTCATGGAAGTTAGCATGCGTCAGTTTCTATAGTTCGTCAGTTATATATGCGTCAGTTTCTACAGTTTCTAGTTGCTGGGGACCCATACTATACATTTATAACATAAAACTTCCGGGTCCACAATGGGGCTCTATGGGCTGGCAAGTAGACTATAATTGAGACCTATCCACGCAGACTCCATGCTTTAATTGCGGCCAAAGGCGCACCTACTCAATGCTGACTTGATGGGAGTAAATATTTATGCAATCACTTATTTTGCCGTTTATATATGAATATATTTTTTATTAATTAACATTACTTAGTTGAAATCTGAGTTTACTTTGACATTAAAGAGGGGGTTTTTGTAAACTAAAAAGCCAAATTAAATTGATCAAGATTCCATTTCTAAAACCAGTCAAAGTGGAAATATCCAAAGGGGGTGAATACTGTTTATAGGCACTGTAATGCCCTAGGCTTAACTCCATGGGTGAGAGGGCCTTCAGCATGGCTGGCCTTAAACTCTGGAATGCCCTGCCACAGGCACTGCACAAACGCACAACACCTTCTAAACCACACTGAAAACACATCTCATTTGAATGACTTTCCCCTCTGTCTCTTAGTTGTTTCCCACTGCCTCATAACTGCTTCCATCCCTGTTTTTTTTTATTATTGCTTGTATTTCTGCATCACCTCCACCCATTATATGCAGCCCCTCATGCTCTTGTAGTACTTTTATAACAATGTCTTCTATTTACAGTAATATGCATTGTGTGTCTGTGTATCTTTGTTCTCTTGAGAGTACAGTGTCCTCTTTGCTTGAAAACAATACAACATAATGTGTTTGCCATACCTACAACCTATTGGTACATGTCAATAACACCTCGGTTCATTACAAAAACTGCAGCATAATATTGCATATAAGTATTGAGACCACTTGTGTTGTTTCACCTTAAGTTTTAGTTGTAGTTGACTGTAGCAATTGAATAAAACCTCAAACTGTTCCACATGTATATCTTATTTTTGTTTATAATACCAATAATCCTGGTACCATACCAAATGTTAGCAGCTTGACACCCATACATACTGCCAGAAACACACACCCTTTGCCATATACATAATCTGCCATGTGAGATCAGAATGTACCTCAGTATATTACTCTTGTTGTTGCACTTGTTGCACTTCCCTCTTTACCTCTCATCCTGCGAGCGAGCTCTCGGGAGAAGAGGACATTGGCCAACTTGCTCTGTCTGTAGCTGACCAGTGAGCTGTATGGCCTCTTGTCGAAAAACAGATCATCAAAGTCAATTTTTCCTGTAGGAGAAAAACAGGCATCGTGTTACTGTATGTTGCATCTTTGTTTTCCAGTAAAATCACTTGCCAATTATGGGTCATCTTCTTGTATACTGTTGTAATTCCAATTTCAACTGTTTCAAGTGTTTTTTTTAATCATAAGTCAATAGAATTTCAAGCAATATTACCTCCTTTGTGTGCAATGCTTGACACATTCACTACCCGGCTAGGACTGGACTTCTTCAGCACTCCTATCAGCATGTTGGTCAGAAGAAAATGTCCCAGATGGTTGACAGCCAGTTGAGTTTCATAGCCATCCTCCGTCACCCACTTGGGGCACATCATCACACCTGAGGGACAAACATCATTAATAAGCTTTATTTGTATAGCACCTTTGTATAGCATCTGCTCCATTGGACCCCCCCCCCCCCCCCCCCCCCTCCTCAACTGAATGGAATGGATGCAGTGTTTCGTAATGAAGTGTACAGGCATTCAGGGACAGGTCACAAGTTTATAGACCCCTGTACACACAACCTTGGCTCTGAGCCTAACCCCAGTTGACTTGTGAATTACCGGTCAAAAGTTTGGGGTCATTTAGAAATTTCCATTCCACTCCATTATAGACAGAATACCAGCTGAGATCAGTTGCACTGTTTTTTAATCAGGGCAGCAGTTTTCAGATTACATTATGTGCTTACATAATTGAAAAAGGGTTCGCCAATGTTTTCTTAGTTAGCCTAAAATTATTACTAAATAGAATGTGCCTTTGGAACATTGGATGAATGGTTGCTGATAATGGGCAATGTAGATACTGCATTAAAACTGCATTGTAGATACTGCGTTAAAACTGCATTACAACTGCATTAAACTGCATTTCTTTCTACATCAGTCGAGTTAAGTACTGTAATTCACACATATGTCTTTTCTCTCTTAAGATCCTTTTACCCATAATGGGTTATTCTTAAAGTGGAAACAGCAGTTTAAAGGGAATTACTGAAAGTTCCTGCTGCGGCGCACACCTCACCAGCATTGTTAATGAGAATGTCCAGTCGCTCTTCCGTGGCAATAAACTCTTTGGAAAACTGACGCACAGAATACAGGGAGGCCAGATCCAGGTGGCGCACCACCACGTTTCCATTTCCTGTGGATGTGCGAATATATTCTGCCGTCCTCTCTCCCCTGATCAGGTCCCTGCACGCCATCACCACTCGAGCCCCTGGAAACACACACTATTACCCAAGGCAAATACAGTGGACACATACAGCGCAGACATACTCAATTTCCATAAAGGTGGGTGTGTTCATTGCACTAACAATATGGGTGAAAGTGTTATACACTAACAGAATCAGCCAGCACAAATTTAATTTAGAATGCATGCAAAGGCACAGTGTTCACACTCTGGTCATTCAGAGAGCAACAGACAAATGACATGATTATGAGAATAGACATGATAGTAATTTTGTGCAGTTCAGCCAAACACATTGCACTTCACTGAGTCAAATACACAGTAAAATCATATTCATGCATAACGATAGAAATGCTGGTTATGAAAAGGAGACTTTCTTGTACCTCTGCGAGCCATGTCATGTGCCGTCTCCTTGCCAATGCCAGTGTTGGCTCCAGTGATCAGCACTGTCTTCCCGTGAAGACGTGCCCGGCTGCGACATCTGCCCCCTGCTATCCATTTCCTCAGTGCAAGCAGACCTTTGTCAGGGGACAAGATACTTTAGTTTCTCATTTAATAAAGAAAGCACATTTGTCCAATTTTTTCCCCATGCAAAACCAAATCAGCCATAAATTGTGGGTGTTATGGACTTGAAGGGCTAGTCCCATATGGTAGACTGTCCCATAAAACCCAACTTGCACAAATATTTAATTTATTAAGAGAGGCACAGCTATTAGATGGAGTGTTTAGGACTTTCCTGTCTCTGGACAACTACAGATTATATGGGCAACACACTTTGCAGACGATCTAGGTCATTTAATAATCCTGATAACAGTGAAGCAAGGAATGAACCAACGTTTATATAAAATGGGTAAGGAGAGAACTGAGCTCTTTTAAAAGCTATGAGAGCAGCTGAATCAAGACCCACAAAATGTCAGAGAGACAATGTAAGAGACATCACTTTAAATCCCCTTTGTTTCATTACTCTCTCCACCACTAGGGTTAAGAGAGCGATGTCCCCGTTCATTTTATGATATACACGCTGCCACAACAAATCGCACGCAGATTAACGGAATATAAGGCATGGCATTGAATAGCAGGACAAAGAGACAAACAGTCGTGACTCACAGAAAGCTATCACCACGGTTACAGCGACGGACTTGGCAAAAGCAGATGACAAAACTTCTTCCCACATCTCCTACGCCGGTAACGGTTTGTACCCGAACCGAGACCCTCCTCGCGACTGACCTCTGATCGAGTTAATGTTGTGATGTTTGTCTCTCTCTCTCTCCTCTCCCGAACGAGGCTATGAATAGGTTTAAGCAACTTAACACAGCGGCTTATAGACAACCCAGTAAGCTTCCTGGCTGATGAATTCCTCTCCAATGAGACACATTACGAAGCAGAGCATCCTCACAGCGAATAGAAGAGCAGCAGTCATCGATATGGACCGCCGTGTGCCTGGGCCCGGGGCATTAAATACCAAGTTGCATAGGCTACAGTCTGTGCAGTTATGTTGACGATAGAGATAAATACAGGTTCCAGATGACATGTCTACAGTGACAGATAAGAAGTATAGAGGGTTATGTACAGAGAGTATAGACATTATATATATATAGTAGGGTGAAAAGACCATGGTTTGGGTGGGTGGCATCCTTGACAATGGATTTGGCTTTGTTTGTAGGCTACAGTGTTTATGATATGTGTTGTGGATGGAGGGGAGTTGGAATAGTCCTTTGGGCAGATTTCACTACTCTTTGTAGTGCCTTGCGATCGGCAGCGCAGTACAGAGATGCAGTTTGTGAGTGTGCTCTCAATGGTACAGCGGTAGAAGTCTGATAGAATTCTAGGACATAGCTGTGCTTTCTTAAGGGTCCATAGAAAGTGAGGGCCTTCTTCACCAGATTGGAGGAGTTGAGAGACCAAGAAAAATGTTCTGTGATGTGAACCCCAAGGAACTTAAAGCTAGACACACATTCCACCTCAGCACCACTGATGTGGAGGGGGGTATGTGCCCTGCTCTTCGTTCTCTTGAAGTCCACAATGATCTCCTTGGTCTTCTGAGTGTTGACTGCCAGGTTATTGTTTTTAAACCACATATAGCTAGTTGCTGAACCTCATCCCTATTTCATTCTCCTCTCTGATCAGGCCCACCACTGTGGTGTCATCTGCAAACTTGATTATGGCATTGGAGCCATAAACAGGGGCGCAGTCGTGGGTGAAGAGGGAGTAGAGCAGAGGGCTCAACACACAGCCCTGCGGCACGCCAGTGTTCTGGGTGATGGTGGAGGAGGAGAGACTTCCTAATTTAACAGTCTAGGGTCTGTTAGTAAGGAAGTCCATAATCCAGTTGCAGAGTGAGTTGCTGATGCCAAGCTGGCTGAACTTGGAGATCAGCTTGGAGGGGATCACAGTGTTGAATGCTGAACTGAAGTCAATAAACAGCATTCTAACATATGTATTGGGACTGTCCAGGTAGGGGAGTGCCAGGTGGAGCGCTGTGGAGATGGCATCCTCTGTTGATCTGTTGCGTCGTTAGGTAAATTGGTACGGGTCCAGTATAGCAGGCAGACATGATTTAAATTGTGAGAGGACCAGCTTCATGTTTCATGTTTTGAGATGTGATGCATGCTGGGTTGAACACAATGGAGCTCCATTGTGTTCAAACCCTTCAACCCAGCATGCATCACATCAAGTCAGATCTGCACAGATCTGCCAGTAGGGGTTAAGTCAATAGGCTTGTTCGTCTTTATGCAGATCTGACTTGATGTGATGCATGCTGGGTTGAACACAATGCATACTGGGATGGACGCAATGCTTACTGGTTAGAAGCCCTGTCCGACTTCTGTCAGCTGGGAGAGGGAGTTAAGTCATTTAGAGAAGAATGACCGCGTCGCAGGAAGTGCATCATAACAAGGGGACGCCAGACCCTCTTGCAACAGCTGTACTCAGTGATACTGCAGACTCTTAAAGTAGTTAGAAAATAAGGCAGAAAAACTACAAGTTTCCTCATGCTGCTTCCTTATGTTGGAATGTGCAAAAATGTACAAACAATCAAGAGGATGCCTTCTTGTATGTGATTTCTGCAACAGTGATACTGCAAACGTGTTGATAGCCTATATTGTATTTTTATGCTGTAGCCTAGTGTAAAGCATGTCACACAGTAGCATAGCCTAGAGAAAACACTTAATTGATGTGATATAATGATAACTTGTATGCCTACAATGGTTTATTAAACATCATAGTCATTTATTTAGTCAGTCATCATGTTCATGTTAATGAATAGGAAGGACATCTAAACGATAGCCATAAACCAAAATTTCGCGCAATATCTGCCGAGAGTTCCTATGCGTGAGTCACGAGCTCCTTCCAGCTGACTCTGGCAGATCACGTGGAGAGTCAGTCGCGATCGATTATTTAATAAATAAATGTGAATTATGAATAATAATAAAAAGCTTTTACCTAATGTGACTATTTTTTCCATGAACTATAAAAGACAACACGTTTTTTTCCCCGCTGTATTCTCCTCATGACGATTTTGACGGGAGTCTCATGCTGCTTCCTTATGTTGGAATATGCGAAAATAAACAGAAATCGAAGGGTTACCTTCTTATACGTGATTTCTGCAACAATGGTAGGCTAGCCTACTGAAAATGTTTGGATATTCTGTTATTTTCTGCTGTTGGCTAAATAGATAGACACACATATAGGGAAAACACTTGATATTGAATTTATGTGCTGCAATGCAGGCCTGTTAACTGTATGACAACAGTGGTTTATTTAAACTACATCATAAGAATTTATTTCTTCAGTCATCATGCTCATTTTAATGAGTAAGAATGAAAGTTCTGCTGTATTTATTGCAAACAAAATTCCGCGATATCTCCCGCGAGTCACGTCAGGCAGACTGTAGCCTGTCTGTCCGGGATAAGCTGCCCTCTGTTGTAGCTCCTCCCGGCTAGCTTCTGAAGATCACGTTTACGTAGAAAGCCAGACCAAGTCAGACTCAGTCGATCTCAAACACGCCTATGACTTAACCCTTACTGTCAGCCGGGGAGGGACTTACCACTGTGTCACCATGTCACATGACCTTAAAATATCGCGGGAGTCTTAGCCTGCAGACAGATCTTGCAGTTGCCTGCAGTTGCCTTCCACGATCTGCACGAGCTGAAACACGCCCTCATGACGTCAGTTCAAAGATATGATAGGGCCATTTGGGAGGAATCTCCTCATGACGATTTTGACAGGTGTCTCATGCTGCTTCCTTATGAGTTGGAATATGCGAAAATGAACAGAAATCGAAGCATGATGACGGATGAAATAAATTCTTATGATGTAGTTTAAATAAACCACTGTTGTACAGTTAACAGGCCTGCATTGTAGCACATAAATTCAATATAAGTGTTTTCCCTATATGTGTGTCTATCTATTTAGCCAACAGCAGAAAATAACAGAATATCCAAACGTTTTAAGTTGGCTAGCCTACCATTGTTGCAGAAATCACATATAAGAAGGTATCCCTTCGATTTCGGTTCATTTTCGCATAATCCAACTCATAGAAGCAGCATGAGACACCCGTCAAAATCGTCATGAGGAGATTCCTCCCAAATGGGAATGAGAGAGGCGGTTCTCCCCTTATTAGACATTCTCTGAACACGCCCATAAACGGGCTCTGGTGGTTGTGACGTATGTTATGCGCCGGAAAGCACCAAGTTACCACCATCCATAAACAGTTCCCTGTGGTAATGGAGGAGATCCAGCCAGAGTGCAAACTAGCCATGTCTATAAATGACTACTGCAGACTTTGTAAAAAATACTTAAGGTGTCAAGGAATCTTAAATAGCACAAAGCTAATATTCGAAGTCAACCCTACAGATAAATATGGCAATATACTTAACCATTTGTCAAAGTTAGGTATAACTCTACACAAGACGCCGCTTCGTTCGAACAGAGCCTGTCGGCAATGCTGCAATGTAATTGTTAGGGCATTACGCGATGCTGAAATTTTGAATAAGTGGAGGAACCAAGAACGTCAAGATGAAGAACCGATTTCAAACGACAAACGAGTTCGAGACACCGCTCCTCAGATGCCTGACCAAACAAAGAGACATCTACGACGCTGTCGAAAGCCCTCTGCAAAACGGTAGATGGACACAAAAATAAATAGCCTGTTTGCCTATAGTATTTCCCTTGTGATTAAACATCCACTGCTCTTGAAGTATGAAGAATGCATTTGCAGCCTACACGTGTATCTGTTATTGTCGTACATGTAGGCTAGCCTATTTTTACACTTAAAGTCTTAAACAAAGATCCCTGATTACTAGCTCCGCTTTAACCCTCTCTGTCTTAAACTGTCGGGCGCCTCAACAACTGCTAAAGAACTTTCTTCTGGTATCAAAACAGCAGACAGCAAAACCGTAACGCCCTCCAGAGATTGGCGAGGTCAACAAGACGTGTTGAACACCACTAGAAGTTGGCTACACTACCCAATCTTCAGGCCATTTTCACCAGGAGATATCAGTCCAGAGCCCAGTCACCCCAATAACATTCTTTGTGCTACAGTCTGGGAAATGTCACTTCCTGAAAGCCAGTGCTGAGAGACAGAGAAAACAAATCCACCGTCTGTTCGCATCTTGAATGAGGACTGTACTTAAAGCACATGACAAAATCTCAGTGCACTTAGTCATGCCCATCAGATCGCATAAGTATACTTATTTGACATTCATACATACTTATCACAGTAACATTTATCTTCAATTTATTTATTTTATTTATTTTGTTTATTTATGTCTACACAATGTACTGCAGGCCCGGGGTGGGTAATCGGGAGAATCCCCGATGGGCCGCTTCACTTTTGGGCCGGTCGAGGAAAAATATATTGACGTTAGTCTAACTTCTCTTAAAGTAGGCTACACGTTCCGCATTCTGTGCATGGCACCGTTGCCTCTGCATGGGTTGTAGCCTACCGTGTGAGGGAGTTCTCCCCTCCCAAAAAGAGTTGGTTGGGTCCATATAGCCCGTCTTTTCCAAAACGTTTTCTCAGATACGGATAGCCGGGCCGGCCCTACAGTAGCCATAAGCGTCAGGAAGGATGGATGGTAGAAAGAGGCCAGGAGGGACTGAAACGGCCAGGTAGATGCTGCTAAATGTGCCAAGCTTCTAGATTAGGCCTACAGACAAAAGTGGCAACTGGTAAAGAGAGATGGCCTATAGGCAATGATTATTAGCAGTTATTGGGCTAATATTGGACGTTTGTAGCGGTGTCAAGCTATTTGCAAGCAACATATTACATTTCTTAAAATATTAGCCTTTTATCCGATTCATAGACTTTGCAGTATGCAAATATTAATAACAAAACTGAAGTTTGATCTGTGTAGGTCTATGCGGTAAAAATTGTAGCCTCTGAGCAGCAGATCAACCAGTCGACCACTGAAAATGATGAGCCCGAAATTAGTGATGAGGAGGCCATGACTACAGGGAGGGACAAGTAGAGAGGATAAATTAAAGTTATTTAATGTAAGAAGGACCAAAATATTTATGCTACTTGATGAACCTACAGTATATGCCTTGTTTGCTTAGAAGAGGGTGTAGTATGGAGTAGGCTAAATCACCAAACAACAATATAGCCTACCCATGCAAAAAACATGTAGCCTAAACATTAGTTCAATATGCCTCTTTGTGGTAGCGTGGGATAGGCTACATTTCAAATGCTTTCTTTCTTTCTGTTTTTGTTAACTTGTGGAATATTTTTTGTTAACTTCTCAGTTGAAGTGAATTAATATAACCTTTACACATTTGTTGAACCATGGTACTAATAAAAACTACAGGATAGTAAGAGCTGAAATGTTGCTTCATTTATCCAATTGCCACCACTATGGAAAACGTGGGCCGGTCTTGGGCCTGAAACTCCCGGGCTGAAAAGTGGCCCCACTCCGGCCCTGATGTACTGTATACACTGCACATTTAAGCCAGAGGGCCAAGCATTAACACCTGAATGCTGCACTTAGAAGATAAACATGTTATTTTAAATGATTTCATAGCAGCATAATCTCTTAAATATAAGAAGAGTAAACAGTAGGTGTACACTGTTTCATCCATTAAGGTATATTTTATTCCAAAAACTTTCTGGAAACAATATGGGAAGATTCAAAGTCCTGAGATCAGCATCACTTCCAACAACTACAAAATGTCAAGTGGCTGTAACCACCTCTTCAATTGAAGTCACACTGATGAGTGTGAACATTGTGTTTTGTAGCAGAATGGTTGATGGTGATTTGTTCATGGAGTGCGTGGAGGAGGAATTGGAACCATGGCAACAGATACACGAGAACAAAGAGCCTGAAAGGGGTGGGTCATTGCAGAGCATCAGAACTGTAAAACAAGGTGTTTTGTCTACACATTATAGCATTAGAGTTCAGTGATGAAAATAGACCTAATCATTTGAGCTTGGTTTCTTCCCCCTTAGGACGGTTATTTGAGAGGTGTTACAATCATACACAGCATAGTTCTGTCATTCTTATTAGCTTCAGATATACCAGTACCACTAATTTCAGTCTGACTTTCTTCATAGAAGTAAACCCCAAAATATCACACCAATTAAGCAGCATTTTGGAAATTGGATTTGTAAATGGGATGCATTTTGCCATATTTGTAATTGCCTCTATGAATGTTAACAGCATCAGATAAGGAAACTGTCTCTTGTCTACCGTCTTTTACAGTTACTGGAAAGCCTGCAGTGGTGACTCGTGTCCTTGCCCCTGCCCCTGTCTTTGCCCCTGCTCCAGTGGCATCCACTCACGTGGTGCTCTCAGGCCAGGCTTTATCTGGCAACAGTGGCAGTAGCAAAGACACTGTGTTGTCACTGCTCAATAACACACGTGAGTACCTGTGAATACCTATGGCACTCTTCAGGTCTGCTGCATGTTCTACTTTGCACTGTGCAGCACTAAAGGGATCAAAGGCATTAAGGTGTACATCTAGACGGAGGAACTAACAATAGTCATGGGTTACGTTACAAGGAAGGATGCACATAGCCTGTATGAACTTGATGTTCCTAAATTCCAATTTCCATTGGGATTAATAAAGTATCTATCTATCTATCTCCTTTTTAATTTACATAATAATGTGTCTACTAAGTGAACATATGTAAGTGATTATATAACAGTTAGATCCGGTCAAACTATTTATTATTAATTTCTGATTGGACGAGAGGCATTCCATGCCTTCGGCCTCGTACCTACGGCTGAATTACAGCCATGGAGCTATCCTTTACCAACCCCTCTCCCACTTACAGTGCCTTTAGAAAAATTAGTAAATGTCAAAATTCTTCAAACAAATTGTACTTTCATGAACACAGATGCATTGGGGACACAGTACATTCTATTCCAAAGCAAAACAATTGGGCAAAGTCATCAAAACTTAAATGATAATAACGATATTTCATAGAAAGTCAGAAATGCCATGTTCAAAGAAATAGCAGCGTTGCCATCTTTCCTTGGAAACTCAAAAATGTACTGTACAAACTAAGAAATTCTTGATAAGTGAACTTGGCTGAGTATCCTAAACTAATATTTTGTTGCAAAACCACGGTTTCTGATAACTGCTTCACATCTGTGGTGCATGGAGTCAACCAACTTCTGGCATCGTTCAACAGGTATTGCAGCCCAGGTTAATTGTACTGTATTCCACAATTCCTCTTTGTTTCTTGGTTTTGCCTCATGCACTGCACTTTTTATGTCCGCCCAAAAGTTTTCTATGGGATTAAGGTCCGGAGATTGTGCTGGCCACTCCATCAGTTGAATCCTGTTCATATGGAACCATGCTTTTGCTCACTTGCTGGTGTGTTTCGGGTCATTATCTTGTTGAAAGGTCCACCTCAAAGGCATTTCCTCTTCAGCATGACCTCTTCCAGTATGTCAGACACCCTGCAAACACCGAATTCAAGCCACAGTACTCAGTGAAGGCAATTAAGCATGGTAGTGCAAGCATCATGATATGGGGATGTTTCTCCTACTACGGTGTTGGTCCTATTTAACGCATACCAGGGATCATGGATCAGTTCGAGTACATCAGGATACTGGAAGAGGTCATGCTGCCATATGCTGAAGAGGAAATTTCTGATCCATGATCCCTGGTATGCGGTAAATAGGACCAACACCGTAGTAGGAGAAACATCCCCATATCATGATGCTTGCACCACCATGCTTAATTGTCTTCACTGAGTACTGTGGCTTGAATTCGGTGTTAGCAGGGCGTCTGACATACTGGAAGAGGTCATGCTGAAGAGGAAATGCTTTTGAGGTGGACCTTTCAACAAGATAATGACCCGAAACACACCAGCAAGCGAGCAAAAGCATGGTTCCATATGAACAGGATTCAACTGATGGAGTGGCCAGCACAATCCCCGGACCTTAATCCTGTGGTGTCAAATTATAATTAACTACTTCGTAATCAGAAGAATTATGACAAAGCAATAGAATACTGCAGAAGGTGTAGCTTTAATCCAACATTGAGTATGGGTTCGCGAAGCCAACTACTAACATCCTGTCTTACACAGCTTATATACCTCTTTCCAGTAGCATCACTTGTTTTGACCACTCAGAATAGAATAGAGCTCCTATGTCCTTCTTACCTCTTTTGGTAATACATATGTGCCTAGGTATTTATTCTATTTCTACCAAGGACCTTTGACCTGAGCTGAAAGCTGAACACTGCTAGGGATGTCCAGTCTCTTCTATGCATTCACTTCCTGATAGGTAAACCTCTGGGCCCCTAGCTTATGCTATATTTACCCCTGCTCTTTCCCCAAACAGAGGTTACACATTAGCCCAATGTATAGAACATCTTTTAGCACTACTACAGAATATCTTATCAGGAGGCTTTATAAAAAATCCACCACAATCCCATAGAAAACTTGTGGGCTGACATAAAAAGTGCAGTGCATGAGGCAAAACCAAGAAACAAAGAGGAATTGTGGAATACAGTACAATTAACCTGGGCTGCAATACCTGTTGAACGATGCCAGAAGTTGGTTGACTCCATGCACCACAGATGTGAAGCAGTTATCAGAAACCGTGGTTTTGCAACAAAATATTAGTTTAGGATACTCAGCCAAGTTCACTTATCAAGAATTTCTTAGTTTGTACAGTACATTTTTGAGTTTCCAAGGAAAGATGGTAACGCTGCTATTTCTTTGAACATGGCATTTCTGACTTTCTATGAAATATCATTATTATTATTTAAGTTTTGATGACTTTGCCCAATTGTTTTGCTTTGGAATAGAATGTACTGTGTCCCCAATGCATCAATGTTCATGAAAGTACAATTTGTTTGAAGAATTTTGACATTTACTCTTTTTTCTAAAGGCACTGCTATTTTTTTGAGCACAACTGTATGTCATATTGCTTGTGTGATGTGATTGTGTTAATGTGATGTAATCTGTGCTCCCACAGCATCTCTCCTCACCCCCATGGCTTCAGTTCCGGTCACAGCTCTGCCTTCTGGTTTTCTGCTGGTTGTAAACCAGTTGTGAATACCAATACTTCCTGTTACTTCAAAATGATGAAGGAAGAAGGAAAACTGCTCCACAAGATAGCAGTGCAGTGCAGTGTCCCATTGTGCTTACGTAGAACTCTTCAGACTATGATGGATGCTCCATTTAAAGAAAAACAGTGTTTTACTTTTCCATGATGGGGGTGTATCCTTTCTCTGACCAGTCCTTGGACTTTCCTGGCCAGGATCACTGCAGTGAGAGGCCAGGTTGGAGCTGAAGTTGTTGCCAGCAACAGCAAATGTGGACAGGTCGGACAAACATCTCACATGTTAAGCATTGTGAGAAAGAAGCAGGCCAAGGCAATGGACATCAGTCACAACAGTGCCATTTGAAGACGGAGAAGTAGATCTCTGTTGGAAAACAAACTGTTGACACTCACTTTTGAAATTCAGATAATGTCAAAAAAATAAAAAAGGTATCTCTCTGAAAGACGTTTAGATGAGATAGATGTTCAATAAAAGATACATTTCTTTTCTTAATGTAGAGTGCATGTTTGAGTTGATGTAAAATCATACATTGTTGAAGACCGTTTTAAAGCAACACCAAAGAACTTTCCCTCTGTCGCACGCACGCTATTTGTTTATCCAGCACCGGCTTTGCAAATAACAATGTCCACAGACAAGGTAGAATATTTTGCATGACTTATAAAAGTACGATGTATTGCGACATCAGATCCAAGTCAAATTTGTAGTTTCTTATATCTTATTCCATCGAACTACAGATCCGCTACCCGATCTGGCAAACTTACATAGTGCGGTTATAGCCGATATGAGGGCTGCGAAGTGAATGCAGAATTGCCGTTGACCCTGTTACGAGTTGATGAACCACTGAAACGATTTTGGAAACATTATTTTAAGGTACAAAAAACTCTTTGGTGTTGCTTTAAAACCACACTGCCCTTATTCCATTTTATAATAGTAGACCTTTCTTACTGTTCATTGTTACATAACATAAAAGATGTGTAACAGGTGTTTAACACAAGTTCATAGATGTAGAACAACTTTGTTAGAACAAAATGCACTCCAGAGAGTAGAATTTTCTTGCATACGCAGTTCCTCACAGACAGAAGAGGATGAAGTCAAACAGTATTTCTAACCAATATGCATTGCATCAAGATCAGATCAACGCTGCATGAAATCAATTGAGCCTTATTCACATGGTGACTGACTTGAGTAGCCTAATGATCAAGTATTCTATATCCTTAACCAGTGCCGGACCTAATACATTATTGATTTTATGGTATTTACATAATGAGGGCAAGCAGCTAGAGCTGAATGCTGACTGACCAATTGGTAAAATTCAAAAAGGGAAGATCTGGCAAGGCTAAAGCCACTTACTCATTTATGACTATGGTTTTCAGGTGCACTAACCACTGAGTCTGAACGACTGACTACAGGTCTACTGATGTCCTACTGCTATTAAATGAATTGGAAAGCCCGTCCTGGAGCATGGTGGTTGACTTGGCCATTGGAAAGTCATCAGGTGTGTGACATGAGGAGAGTGTGTGCAGTCAAGTCGACAGGTTTTTTTTGTTGTTGTTTAATCTGGTGTGTGTTGTTTGAGCCAACTGCTTAACGTCTGAAAGACACAAACAACAAAATGCTAAATGTTGTCTTGAATTAACAAGATAAGAAACTCATTCAGACGGAGCAAGCTCTCTGGAGAAGAGGACATTGACCAACTTGCTCTGTCTGTAGCTAACCAGTGAGTTTGTCGAAGATCAGATCATGGAAGTAAATTTTTCCAGAGAAAAACTGGCATTGTATGTTTCTAGTAAAGTTCATGTAGTTCATGCCACCTGGGAATGAATCACCCTGTGATTACTTTGTTTTTCCAACCGTAAGTGTTCATGTGCTTTGTTGTCAGAATGTGTGAAAAACATAGCCTGACGAGCCAGACCCACATTAAAATGTAGGGTCTGAGCACTCACCGTTCGCAGTGCTCAGTCCGAGGGGCGGGATAATCGGTTGTCTTTCAAATTCTCTCTACACGCAATAGGACAGCGCTATGAGTCCCATGCATTTCCCACCAGCGGAGCTAGTTGGCTAGTTCAAACTTTTGCCAACTTAATAAAAGCTTAACTCGTGTCACACTGTTCGCCAACAGCAACATTATCGTATTTGTTTTCAAGTAATAGGGAATTCAAGCCAAACCGTTGCAACTCAATCATTATGTTAAGCCCGCCTAACGACTACACGATTTGATTGGCCTGATAGAAGTTTAATTTTTCGAGCTCACAAGCCAACAGAGAGTTGCTAGACTAGCCCTTGCTGCCGCTAGGGTGCGTCTAGATTTCTAGGCTATGAAAAACATGGATGCCACAACAAAGGTTAAAACATACACTCACTTATATTAAATAAACCACTGCATTTGCTTAAAAATATTGTGTAAGATGCTTGTGAAAGAAAGATATGCAGCATTCAAGTGACAAAAACGTAGATTCCCAAGTTCACATTAAAACTGTTGGTCATGAAAGACCACATGGACTACAAACGAACTACAACATGACAAAAAATGTGATGACGAGCCCCTAACTCGGCAACTCATGTAGCAAAATCTAGCCCCAGTTTCCCACCTCTGATTCCTACATGAAGCGACGTAAATGGTGACGTTTTCACTGGGTAAAAGGTTTTTCCGATGCCCATGAACATACGGCAAGATGTTGGGTCTCCGAGGGGCGGGATAAACAGTTGTCTTTCAAATTCCCTCTGCACGCAATTAAGGTTTTTCATGTGACGTATTAGGTTCTAAAATGCTTTGTTTACCGCCACCTGGTTCTGCAACACACTGAGCTCGTGTCTGGACGAGCTTTTCTCAACCTTCAAATCGCTACTCAACCCTCAGCCGCCTCCTCCTCCACCCTTGCCTCATTTTTCATAAAGTGGAGGCAATGAGCCCACAAGACGCAACAGACTCAAATGCTGCACTCCTACAACCTCTGGCGGTTGCTGAAAAATCTTTTTCAGCATTCGCGCCTCTCTCTGTCGTATCTAGCCTCCGGACATGTAGCCGTCCTACCACATGCTCGTTGGACCCTATACCTACAAGCCTACTTCAGTCCATCAGCCTGATCATCACACCAGCTATCACACATGTGATCAGTGCTTTGCTAACCTCTGGCACATTTCCAACAGTGTTCAAAACGGCCCGGGTAGCACCGTTACTTAAGAAAACTTGTCTCAACCCTGCTCAAATCAAGAACTACCGCCTGTCTCACTCCTACCTTTCCTATCCAAAGGCATTTAACGAGCAGTCTCCAAACAGGTCTCTGATTTCCTTTCAGAGAACAACCTTCTGGATCCAAATCAGTCTAGGTTCAAAACGGACTGCGTTTCTGGGTACCGAAATGGCTCTGCTGTCTGTAACAGAAGCCTTAAAGGAAGCCAGGGCAACCGCTCGGTTATCAGTACTCATTCTGCTTGACTTATCGGCTGCCTACACTGTTAATCACCGCATCCTTCTCTCTATACTCTCTAACATGGAAATCTCCGGCTCTGCTCTCCTGGTTTGAATCCTACCTCACAGAACGCTTGTTTAACGTATCATGGCTTGGACAGATATCTGCACCTCACTATCTCACCACAGGGGTCCCCCAGGGCTCAGTGCTGGGCCCCCTTTCCTTTGCTATCTACACCACCTCCTTGGGACAGATTATCCGTTCGAATGGCTTCTCATACCATTGCTATGCAGACGACACACAGCTCTATCTGTCCTTTCCACCTGATGACCCCTTGGTCTCGGCACGGATCTCGGATTGCCTCTCAGACATATCTACATGGATGAAGGCACATCACCTCCATCTAAACCTCTCTGGGGCAGTCGTGGCCTACTGGTTAGCGCTTCGGACTTGTAACCGGAGGGTTGCCTGTTCGAACCCCAACCAGTAGGCACGGCTGAAGTGCCCTTGAGCAAGGCACCTAACCCCTCACTGCTCCCCGAACGCCGCTGTTGTTGCAGGCACTGCACCGGGATTAGTGTGTGCTTCACCTCACTGTGTGCTGAGTGTGTTTCACTAATTCACGGATTGGGATAAATGCAGAGACCAAATTTCCCTCACGGGATCAAAAGAGTATACACACTTATACTTACACTATACTCAAAAACCAGACTGATATCATGAACTGCGTATGTATGACACGCCAATGGCCACTATGTTATCTAATGCATAATAGCATTTTGGCGTGTTTATCAACGCCATAACCTAACCATAAACCTAACCCTAACCCTAGAAGGCGCCATATACTTGCCGTTGATATACACGTGGAAGTGAGACAATAAGTGGCGTATATGTTTACGCGGCGTTGACATACATGCTGATAGCTCCAAATGCATGCAGATAACACGCCAGTTGGCTATTTTTGAAGTGGCAGGCAAAACCATGATGGCAGGTTGCAAAAACTGAACTGCTGGTCCTCCCAGTATACCATACACCATGACATCAACATCAAAATTGACTCCCTGTCTGTTGCACCTACCAGGTTGCAAAAAATGTTGCAAAAACTAACCTTGATCATGTTGACTCGGTCGTGCCGTTTCGCACTTTACAACATACGGAAAATCAGGACTTACTTGACTCAAAATGCTACCCAACTCCTGGTACAGGCAATAGTCATCTCACGACTTGACTACTGTAATGCCCTCTGACAGGTCTCCCAGCCTGCACAGTGAAACCACTTCAGATGATCCTGAACGCGGCGACATGCCTTGTCTACAACCAACCCAAAAGGGCACATGTTACCCCGCTGCTCATCCAGCTACACTGGCTACCTATAACTGCCCACATCAAATTCAAGTCTCTAACGTTTGCCTATAAAGTAGTCTCCGCTTCTGCTCCTACTTGAATGCCCTCATACAGGCATATGCTACCTCGGGGCGGTGGTAGTGTAGTAGCTGGGCTAGTGTGCAGTAGCCTGAGAGTTCTCAGAGAACCAGCAGATGTAGGTCTACTTTCTTAGAAGCTGTGAAATTTGGCCAGAAAGGAGTCATACTGTACATGTCTTCCCTCTGAAAGTTGACACAGAATTAAACAATAAGTTATGGTTTATTAATAATTAAACTGAACAGGGACAGGTTTTGTAGACTCAGTAGACGTTTTAACGTAGTAAGCTACAGTTATATAGGCTAGGCTATCACGTAACAATGGCGTTAAAGTAATTAATCGTGTAAGTAACATATTATAAACACCGATGGCTCAATTGAAGTCGATTTGTATGGATATATAACCAACCAGAAAAACAGAATGTGAGATTGTTAAAGCTCATTAATTGTATGACACGATTAGCCATTGCAGCGTCGGCTAGCTCACAACAGCCTTTTATTTTGGTCATATGAACTTGATTAAACGAGTAAAGACAATTCATAAACTGCTTATTTCTTATGTGACTGAAGCATTAGGTTCAACAGTGGTATTTGATGCTGTTGCTGTGATAAGTTAAGTTGTGTGTGATCGCGACACAATTCATAGGACCAAATCAGTTTATTTTGCCATATAGGAGTTAGATTATGCAGCATATCTATAAATTACTAGGGTGTACATAGGACTCTGGTATACTCTCTATATATTTATATTTACAATACAATTTATGTGGTTTAAAAATTATCTTTGTGTAGCTGAATAGGAAAAAATATTAATGAAAACTCAAAAAGTGCTTGTTCACAGTATTTATATTTATTCAATACCTTGTGGTGTTCAGAAACTGATCACTGAGATGAATCTTTTAAAGTGCAGAGCAAACAAAGCATAACATGTGTAGCCTGGCTAACGTCATACCTTCATCTCAAATGAGACGGGGTCTGGAAACCACATGTTCATTTCCTCATATTTGAGGCGTGGTTTACGAATGCCCAGAGAGAGTTATGTGTACAAGATGTCGTTCAGCGACTATTGCCGTTTGTGCAAGGCAAACATGAGAGTAGAAGGTATATATGGGCACTCTACAAACATGTTTTTAATTGAAAAAAACACAGAGTTTATCCGAGAGGTTAGTGTTGTTAGGGGTGACAGTCGCACAGGAGTCAGGGCAATCAACAAGATCCTGCCAGCGTTGCTCCTCCCGAATTACCAGACTGGAATAGCCTGACTAACGTCATACCCTCATCTCAAATGAGACGGGGTTTGGAAACCACATGTTCATAGACCTCTCCGGAATAAGTCCCGCCTCCGAAACAGCCGTGTCCACCCAACTTCCGGGCATCGAATGTCTATGGGAAATAACATGGCGTTTCGAAATATCATACCAGTAAAACATCTGTAGGTGGCGTAGTAGAACAAAATGGTGGGCCAATTGGCCTACACACTTCTGCCATCTAGTATCCACTGGGTTTTTTGATTGTCCGTGCCGTTAAAGTAGAAATATATGAGTAAGAAGCACTAAGCTAACGCACGCTTCAGACGCCGCGACTCCCCCAGTCAAGGTTGCATAGCAACGGCAATGTTTCATAGTTTGTCTTCACCGAAATGGAGTTTGTGACACCAGAGCCTGTCTACGGAGGTGGCACTAACCCTGCGTGAAATCATCATGTTTGATAGGTTGTTAATTCTGAAAACGTTACTGTTCTGACCAAGGTCAAGCAAAATAAAGCTATCGACTCAATACGATTCAGCCTCTGATTCCTAGTCTGCTTATCATTATCTGTTATTTGTGAAAAAAAATTTCGTCATGTCTTTAGTGTCTTCGTCGGCAATTTCTTTCTTTTTCAAATATCTCAATAACAGCCAACAAACTCGCACAGTCAAACCAAAGTTAAGTCATGTTGAAAAGAGGCTGAACCTTGCAAACGATTTACATTTATAGACCACTGAAACCACGCATGAATCACACGTGAAAATGACCATCACGTTAGGTTGTGACTGGTTGTGAGCAAGATCTAACGCCCTCCTCCGCCCGCGTACATCGGAACTAGCTCCCGGTTAGCATTAGGCGTGTTCGACTTGAGGCAGATCTGTGCAGATCTGACTTGATGTGAGGCATGCTGGGTTGAACACAATGCATACTGGGATGGACCCAATGCTTGCTGGTTAGAAATTCTGTCCGACTTCTGTCAGGCGGGGAGGGACTTACCCCCGTGACACCATGTCACATGACCTTAAAATATTGCGGGAGTCTTAGCCTGCAGACAGATCTTGCAGTTGCCTTCCACGAGCTGCACGAGCTAAAACACGCCCTCATGACGTCAGTTCAAAGACGTGATAGGGCCATTTGGGAGAAATGATCCTCATGAGGATTATGAGGGGAGTCTCATGCTGCTTCCTTATGTTGGAATATGCAAAAATAAACAGAAATCGAAGGGATACCTTCTTATACGTGATTTCTGCAACAATGGTAGGCTAGCCTACTGAAAACGTTTGGATATTCTGTTATTTTCTGCTGTTGGCTAAATAGATACACACATATAGGGGAAACACTTGATATAGAATTTATGTGCTACAATGCAGGCCTGTTAACTGTATGACAACAGTGGTTTATTTAAACTACATCATAAGAATTTATTTCTCCAGTCATCATGCTCATCATGCTCATTTTTTGAGTAAGAATGAAAGTTCTGCTGTATTTATTGCAAACAAAATTCCGCGATATCTCCCGCGAGTGACGTCAGGCAGACTGTAGCCTGTCTGTCCGGGATGAGCTGCCCTCTGTTGTAGCTCTTCCCGGCTAGCCTCTGAAGATCACGTTTACGTAGAAAGCCAGACCAAGTCGTATGAGTCGAACACGCCTATTAATAATCGTTTACTATTATAGACGACATAGACATTTGACGACCGGAAGTTGGATGGATACGTTAGTTACGGAGGCCCTCGTATTTGAGGCGTGGTTTACGAATGCCCAGAGCCGTTTATTGGGCGCTACGAATGTCTGTCAAATGCGCCTGTTACTAGCTCATAGCCAATCGTTTCAATTATACCCGATGACGTATGTAGAGCGACAGAAGTTCTACGCGGAAGAAGGTGGTCGGTCAGAGAGTTATGTATACAAGATGTCGTTCAGCGACTATTGCCGTTTGTGCAAGGCAAACATGAGAGTAGAAGGTATATATGGCCACTCTACAGACATGTTTTTATCGAAAAAAACACCGAGTTTATCCGAGAGGTTAGCGTTGTTAGGGGTGACAGTCGCACAGGAGCCAGGGCAATCAACAAGATCCTGCCAGCGTTGCTCCTCCCGAATTACCAGACTGGAAAGGGACTTGCCTACATTCAAGAAATGGGAAGAAGAGTTCCGAAACACAGACAGCAACATAGCAGCAAAAAGGCAACGCGAGCCTACACCATCGAAGACCCCGAGGGCTTCGAAAAAAACCTGCCCAAACTCACCGAGTCCACGTCCCAGGTCCACCAGGAAAACCACCACTACCCAGGTATAGGTTTAATTGTCTGTTCAATCGTTCCAGCTTCTTTAATTGCATGCACTTAACTAAATGATGTAACAGCCCATTAAAATCTCACGATAAGCAACCTAGCAGCTCTTGTATGGCTCTGCCTTATTGAACTCTCTGCCAATAACTTGTCATTGGAATCCAATAGAAAGTGAACGACGTTAACGGTTTGTTATTTATTTAGTTGTCCTAGACCAGGGGTTCTCAAAGTTTTGATTGGTGAGGGCCAATTCAGGAACCCAACATTGAAATAAGGGCCGCCAAAGGGGCGGGGGGGGGAGAAAAAGGGGGAAAAAAGAACCTGGGAAATTTTTTTTTTGTAATCATTTTAATGACCAGGTTGCATCTCCACAGTTTAAATTTATTGCATTAAACACATTTTAATTCATAACTGAGGCTAAACCTGGCAAAACTTCTTAAAAAATCTTAAGAAAAATTGCAATGCACACACAATCCCTAGGGTTCTCTACCCTCAACAGACAAATTTGGGATATAACAGTTCTGGTTGCAGTCCATTTCAAGTACGAACTTATTGAGAACAAACAGTCTCAGTGTGCCTTGCTTCTTATCCGCATAGGCCTTATTCAGGGCCAATTCCAGCTACCAAAGCACCACAGGAAAACCTGACGGCCACGAAACACCACTAAATGGAGATTCATTCTTTTCAAAGCACACAGTACAGTTGTACAGTGTTACAGATGTTATCAGATGTTATCACGGGCCGCCAGAAATGTTTCCGCGGGCCGCACTTTGAGAACCTATGTCCTAGACAGTCTAGAGAGGGGAGAGCATTTGACTTCCCCATCCCAGTTGAATCGCGCGCGCAAGGCAGCATGGGAAAACCCAGGCTATAACATGTGTGGACTTAAATGTAAAAACAAATAACAGGTAACATGCATAATAATACATTATTTTTTTAGAAAGCATTAATAACCTTTTATGTAAACAGCAAAGGAGATTGTAAAAAATACGTTCAACTGCTCAAAAAGTATAGCATTTCTTCAGTGTCTTCATCTGTATATGGTTGTGTGTGTGTGTGTGTGTGTGTGTGTGTTTGTGTGTGAGTGGTTGTGTGTGTGTGAGTGTGTTTGTGTGTTTGTGTTTGTGTGTGAGTGAGTGAGTGTTACGGCATTGGACGTTGTGCTGCGTCCCAGCAAAGATTCTAGAACTCCGCTCTTCAAGCCTGTCTCAAAAAGAAGGACAAATATGCATCCTGCTTGATGTTGCGCAGGACGCAGGACAGGCCATTGAAAATCAGGACCGTCCTCCCTAAAGCAGGACGTCTGGCCACCCTAAAGCCTATTCAGTTTTAATTTCTTAGCATTTGTTGTGATTATATAATCAAATGACACTCATGATAACTTGAAATAGAAGGACAGAAAATAGGAATGACATGTGATTGATGTTCACAAACACGAATTTCACAAGACAAATTATAACAAACTGTTCCGTAAAAATACATTCTTGCCATGTTTAAATGTTGCACTTTTACCCTATCTCTGGCAATTTATTTTTGGATGACTGTAGATAGTTGTACGATAGGCTAAATACATACATAGATTATATGTTTCCAAAGACAGTATAGGCTACACCAGTGGTTTTCAAAGTGGGGGCCGCGGGGGGGTGCCAGGGGGGCCTCAGCAAGTTGGAAGGAAAAATAAAAGGAACAAATAAATACATTTGAAAATTTAAAATATACCTATTACTATGAGGGTTGTTATACAGTGTCATTATGATATTGTGTCGCATATCTGGACATTATATTTTCAATGATAATGACTGAATAATAGTAGAGCGATAGCTCTCATATAGCAGAAAGCCCCAAATACAATTTTTACACACTGTATGCTCTATCGCGAAGTGCTTGTGGCTAAAATAATTATTAGGATTAGCTTAATGTATTTTTACATTTGCCGTAGTATTGTCGATGGGTTTAATAACACATTAAGGGGGTCCTTGGCCAGAACCTAGTGGTATTTGGGGGGCCTTGTCGTGGAAAAGTTTGGGAACCCCTGGGCTACACCATAGGCGATCTTAAGAATAAAACACTTCACCGCTGCTCCACATCCTCCACAACCATGAGGATCTAATGGAAAACTATGCTTCGTCACCTTTTTGCTTCCTATTGTAAAACCACTGTTAAAGGTGCTCTAAGTGATGCTGGGTAACGTCACTTCTGTTGACTTTCAAATAAAACAGAAAGCTAGCTCGCTACTTCCTCCCTCTCCCTCCCGTGCTGCTCCTGTGCAAGGATACAAGGAAGTTTATTGTCACATGCATATAGTTACTGGATGTAAGAAATGCAGTGAAATTATGTCTGGTGTCAGCCTATTTGTGCATTTTTTTTTTTTTTGGGGGGGGTTAAAAAGTGCAGTAGAAGAGGGGTTTAGTAGATTAAAGGAGAATTCCGGTGTGATATTGACCTAAAGTGTATTGAAACATGATACCGAGTGTGAACGTATGTCTCATAGCCCATCTCGACTTGTCCCCTGCACTCCAAAATCTGGCGCTAGTTAGCCGATGCTACCAACAACTTTTTCAGTAGTGGTGCTTCGGCATCGGGCTAGCCATGCAAATAAATCACTGTTTTACACCCATTTACGAGGCTCAATGTATCTCCACACTTCATTGGTAGACTTCCTAGGGCCCTGACATTTAAAACGAGACATTGAGAACTTTGAAAAAGCACTGGTAGTTTACTTACAAGACGATTTCTACAGACAGTATCTTCACGAAGTTTAACGTTTGCAGCCATCTTGAATTTAGTCACGATAAGTCGAGCAACGAGTAAGAATGAACAGGTATGATAAGGGATCAGATTCCAAAAATAATTCAGTGGAAATGCATGGATTCCAGTTTCTTCCAGTAGCAGCAACTGGAATCCATGCATTTCCACTGAATTATTTTTGGAATCTGAAGTCTACCAATGAAGTGTGGAGATACATTGAGCCTCGTAAATGGGTGTAAAACAGTGATTTATTTGCATGGCTAGCCCGATGCCGAAGCACCACTATTGAAAAAGATGTTGGTAGCATCGGCTAACTAGCGCCAGATTTTGGAGTGCAGGGGACAAGCCGAGATGGGCTATGAGACATACGTTCACACTCGGTATCATGTTTCGATACACTTTAGGTCAATATCACACCGGAATTCTCCTTTAAGTGGCAAGGGCTGCATAAGCTAGGCAATCAAGGACATGAGTAGATAGATGGAGGAGAAATCAAAAATAATAAGGAAAATAAAAATAAAAAGTTCTATGGAGATGTGCAAAAGTTGGAGAAAGTCAGATATGTGCGTGCGTGCGTGCGTGTGTGTGTGTGTGTGTGTGTGTGTGTGTGTTTTTTGACGTGTGATGAAATAAGAAAATAAATGAAAAGTCTGTAGCATAGGGAGAGGGATGTGCTAAATGTCATGTAGGTGTGTGTGTGTGTGTGTGGGGGGGGGGGGGGGGGGGGTCATGAGGGCTGAGGAGTGAATGAGTGCAAAGTCAGTATAGTGTGAGTTCAGAGTTGGGAAATGTTTGAGAGTGCTGAGGAGTGAATGTGTGGAAAGTCAGTATAGTGTCAGTTCAGAATTCGGATGGCCTGGGGATAAAAACTTCTCCTGAGTCTCTCAGTACATAGGCGTCTTCTTGATTTCAGCGGTAGGAATAATCCATTGTTAGGATGAGAAGAGTCCTTCAGAATCTTTTGGGCTCTTAGGAGTACTCTTCTGGAATAGTTATTTTGTAGAGCAGGGAGTTCAGTTCTTATAGTACGTTCAGCTGAGCGCACTACTCTTTGCAGAGTACTACAATCTCTAACTGTGGAGTTCCCATACCAGGTGATGATGCTACCAGTTAGAACACTCTCAACCACTGAAGTGTAGAAGGCCTTCATGATGAATGTAGAAACTTTGAATTTCCTTAGCTGACGAAGGAAGTAGAGTCGTTGTCTGGACTTCTTCAGAACGTATTGAGTGTTAACAGTCCATGTTAAGTCTTCAGTAATGTGGACACCAAGGTATTTAAAACTTGTGACTCTCTCTACAGGTTGCCCGCTGATCATTAGTGGGGTGTAACTGTAGTTCTGCTGCTGCCTTCTGTAATCCACTACCATTTCCTTGGTTTTATTGACATTCAGCAAGCTGTTAGATTGACACCACTGTGCCACCTCATCAACCTGATCCAAGTAGAGCTGTTCATTGTTGTTACTAATCAGGCCCAAGATCACTGTGTCATCTGCAAATTTGACGATGGAGGTATGACTACTGTTGGCTTTGCAGTTATGTGTGTAGATGTTGTACAGCAGTGGACTCAAAACACAGCCTTGGGGAGCACCAGTGCTGATGGTTAATGTGTCAGATGTCAGACCCCCCACTCTAACCACTTGTGAACGGTTGGTGAGAAAGTCAAATATCCAGTGACACAGGGTGGTGCAATTGAAACTCTCCTACGCGCATCTCGTCTGTGATTTGCTGAAACAGTTTGTTATGTTTTTATGGGCTAGGTTTGCCCAGGTTGTTTTTGTTACCGTTTTTGGAGCCTGGGCTGTCCACAGAGATCACATTTTTTTACAGTGTATTCAGGACTCAGACAGCTAGCGGTTGGTTAGGTGATGTTTGCAGTAAGTGACATAAAATGTTTTAGCCTTAAAAAACGTGTGGCATCACTTAGAGCACCTTTAAAAAAAACAAACTGCTACACTAGTGGTCGGCATCTCTTGGTCAATATTTGATATTAAAATTTCAATTTTGAAGCTATTTGTAACTATTCTATGTGTAGCCTATGCAACCTGACTGTTGTAGGCTAGCCTTCCACTCTTGCCTACCACGCTGCTTACCACTCCAGTTGTAAACAAACAGTGACGTGACATTATGACGTAGGTGCAAAACCTACAACCAATCAGAGCAACGAAGAAGGTGACTTAGTCAAAGCGATGGAAAAGAGTCCATGGGGGCTGTGTTGTGGAAAAGTTAGATGGAGAGAGATTCCTGTAACAAATGGTATGGTGATGGAATTTCAAATGACATTGAAAAAGGTACCTTAATGATACACTTCAATTTATAAAGGAACGAAGTATAAAAAGAAAAACACAATTTATCAGATGGATTACCCAAATAATTTGTAACAAAGGCACATCGAGGGCACATCTATTCCCAGAACTATAATGGGTGTTAAATATTCCACAACCACTAGATGGTAGCATGACACAGCACATAAAGTACGCGTGTCGCTGCGATCTGAAGGATGGCGTGGTTGAATATCCACTTCTCCTGCACTTCGGGTCTAATAGCGGGTTAATTGTATGACCACCAGATGACGCCATTTCACTGCACCTCGGGACTATAGATAAGGGTTAGGCTATAACATGTAGGCTATAATGTAAAAATAGGACCATATATAATGTTGACTTTTTAAGATGGGGGAGAGAGCTGAACATATTACACTGAACTAACTGTTCATTGTTGAAAATCAATCAAAAGTTTGTAGTTGATCCGGATGTCATTGGTCGCAAGGACTGTTAACGGGTGTATCCACAATAGTATCCACAATACCTAGTCCCTATGGTGAACGATGTAATAGCATATAGTGCTGCTGCTTCTGATGTGCAAGACAAGACAGGGTATATATTCATAATGTGACAGCATGTATTTATCATTATGTTATAACCTCTGCACATAATGTTGGTGTTAAAAGAACAAAACAAGACATCTTCAAATGTTCATTGCTTAATACATGTGTTATAAAAACAGAATCCTTGTCTGCTTTCTGTGTTTTTGCATGCACCTGTCAACAGGGGTGTAAAGACATTTGTTCACTGTGCACTTAGGCTATTCTGAGTCATTTTTTGTATGTTATAGTATTTGCTGATTTCCATTTATTGCCCATTGATATTGCATTCACATTATTGTTTATTATTGCTATTCTCCTTATTAATGTAGTGTCACCAACATTTAAAATAATATCAACTGACATTGTTATTCATAGCCATATTTATTCTGCTCTTTTAGGGTAACTGCTAATACAGTGCACATATTTATATTTCATTTATACTACTCTAAACCACCTTCTGAAAATCAACTGTATAGTACTGTCTCCCTGCACCATATTTCTTGACCTGTCTCACCACCTATATGTGTAGGGTCAATGGCGGCGTCCAAAGAATATTTCGCCGGATGACGTGACAGCGGTCCCTACAAGTCCTGGAAGACGTAAAATTCGACGCAGCATCACCAAGGTATCCAGTGACCGTGCAGAACAGCCTGATTTTCATTACAGGCATGTTGCCCACCAGTTACTCCGGGAGCAACATCAGTTAATGATATGGTTTATTGTACTAGCCATGTTTTCATAACCTGACTGTCGCCAGATGAATTTCGTTCCACCTAGCTGACTCTCGCCAGATGGGCCTTATCAAAAATTCTTGCATATGATTGAATAAGCCACTTGTCCGTCATCTTTATTGACGTGCTACTTCAACCACTCACATCGAAGCCAACCCGTGACGCTGATTAGAGCGACGCAGGGAAAACCAAAACGGAACATCCAACATCTTTTGGATATAGCAGCAGTGCAATAAGCGCAATGTCGGTAAATGATGAATGTCGTCTGTGCAATCAAAATTTGCGGATAAAAGGCAACATTGTGCACAGCAAACTTATTTTTAACAAAGAAGCCAACCAAAAAAGTATAAACGAACGACTTACAGAACTAGGTTTAACATTGTTACAAGTTCAGGGAAGATCATTTCGGATATGCATGCGGTGCTTTCGCTTGATCGGCAGACTCGAAGATACTCTGGCAACTTTTAGAGGATGGCAAAAAGCAGAAGAAGAACCGAGTTCTGAGCAATCAACTTCATCAGAAACATTAGTGAGTGCAAAGGCGCCTGCCGCACATAAACGGTACAGGGAACCGACTCCGTCGAAATTGCGTCCCCAACCACGAACACCTACTGCTCCCCCAGCTACTAAATTGTTGAGGCCAACAACTGAGAACAGTGCTCGACAAAGTATCACCGAGGTAAAGTACAAATCGTGAAGAGACTGTTGTGGCAGTATTTGTAGATGTGGAAAATGCATATGACATGCTATCGGTAGAGGAGGGTCTTTTAATCAAAATGCATATGTTAGGAATTGGGGGAAATATGTTTAACTGGGCAATGGACTTTTTAAATAATGGAAGTATTCATGTTTAAATAGGGACAGAAACATCTAGAAAGTATTTGGTAGAAAATGGGACACCACAGGGTTGTGTTATTAGTCCATTGCTCTTTAACACAATGATTAATGGTGTTTTTTCTAATGTTCAGCCAGAAATTGAAGTCACTATTTGCAGATGTCGGTAGCCTATGGAAAAGGGGGGGAAATGTGAAGTATACCCTGAAGAAGGTACAGGAAGCTCTAACCCTAGTGGAGGATTGGGGAAGGAAATGGGGGTTTTAGATTCTCTATTGAGAAGACTAAGGTTATGTTTTTTACTATAGGAAGAAAATAGATTGAAGTATAAAACTGGAGCTGTATGGTAGGAATTTGGAAAGGGTTAAAAGTTAAATTTGTTGGTGTGGTCTTACAAGGCTTACATGGAGGGGTACAAGGATACAAGAAAGTTTATTGTCACATGCATATAGTTACTGGAAGTAAGAAATGCAGTGAAATTATGTCTGGTGTCAGCCTATTTGTGCATTTATGGGGGGGGGGGGGGGTAAAAAGTGCAGAAGAGAAGAGGGGTTTAGTAGATTAAGTGGCAAGGGCTGCATAAGAAAGGTGGGGGAGGATTGGGATTGGGGGGCACCAACAAGGAGCACCCAAGAGCAACAGGGGCAAGGAAAAACTCCCTTACCAAGGAAGAAACCTTGGACAGATCCACGGCTCAAGGGGCTAACCCAACTGCCAGGGGGGGATGACAGGGGAGATGGGATAGTGTGCTGTGTATGTGGGGAGAGGGCAGTGTGCAATATGTGTGTTGGAGAAGCTTCCTCATGAGACAATGTGCTGTGTATTGGGGGGTATGTTGGGGGGGGTCGCATATCAAATGTAATAGACCAGTGACCGATAAATAATATAAACAATAAACCGGGGGTCTGAGACCCCTAGGGGGTCCTCAGAGGTACTGCAGGGGGTCCGCCAAACTATTTCATCTGAAGCATTTTTTTCCTCTTCAGAAAAATGAAAAACATCATATATGCTACATAAACAGAACGTAGAAAAGATTATTTATATTCGTTTATAAAATATCATACAGGCTACATGAGTCTTAATGCAATCATGTGATCACCGTGGGAACATGCACCATTTAGTTAGTGTCAAAACCAAAAGAAGTGACTTCCATCTGCCCCAGAATCTCCAGGGTCAGACGACCTCTCACTAGGTAGGCTATGAGATATTACCAGAGACTTTCTAATGAGGAGACACAGCACTCAAAAAATCCTTTATAGAAATGCATGGGGTTAGTTTGTAACGCATGGCCGTTGTCTACACATATCCCACCCCTTCCTCGGCAAAACGTCAACATGTGAATACATTGAGCCAATCATGTGGTGTGATGTGAATACATTGAGCCAATCATGTGGTGTGATGTGAATACATTGAGCCAATCATATGGTGTGTTGTGAAGACATCGTGCCAATCATGTGTTGTGAACACGCCGCTGGAGCAAGCTTGGTGTCGTGAAGCCTTGCGCACGCGCATTTCTGCCGAATAGGATGCCCGATAAGTGCCCAAAAAGCGTTGCAATATGGCCGTGAGTGGAGGGACTTGCCTAAAAGGACTTTGATATTACATCTATACTCAAGCTGTGATTGTTATAGCTGATGATGCACCGGAAAATTTTTGACACAGTGCAACTAATAGCAGCAGACAACTAGCAACTTTGTTAGCAAAACCACCGCTATTTAGCTAAATCCCATTCAATCTCAATGGAGTAATGGCAGCTAACAGTTTACTGGAAAAAACGATGTGTTCTTAACAAAATAGATATTAGTTGTTTTTTTTAAGCATTTGATGAAGTAAAATGTCCATTTTGGGTTTCAACATAAACACTTAGCGGAGTAAAAACATATACAAAGCTTCTCTTTTCCCCTCACTTCTCTATCGTGACCTTGGTCTTTATTGACAATTTCAGAAGCTCACTGATGGTTGGTCATGTGATTCATTGCTAGCATTCTGATTGGATGGTCTCTTTGCCCATAAGTATCCAAATCGTTCAGATAGAAATTACGTAATTACGTTGCCCAATCTGTGTCGCTCAGCAACAGCCCATATTGTTGTCCCATGATTAATCATAGATAGAAAAAATTTCAATAATAAACAGAATAAATTGAAACGATCTAAAAATTACCCATGTTACAGATAATGTACATGTTAACATGTGTAGGGGTGTGTGTATGTATGTGTGTGTGTGTCTGACACTTAGTTCCAAATATCAGGCCTATTGGGTTTTTTTTTTTGGGGGGGTGGGTCCATGCTCAGTGTCTCTCTCAGCCAAGGGGTCCTTGGGCTGAAAAAGGTTAAAGACCCCTGGCCTAAATCATGTAAATCATGTCAATGGCTACATGACCCCAAAGCTGCGATGTCATGGACTACTGCCAGGTAGCCTGTGCCAGAGAGGGTTAAAGCGGAGCTAGTAATCAAGGATCTTTGCCTGTGCATTCTAAAATGTTTTCATAGCACATTGGGTAGGCTAATCATTGGATTTAGGTCATTGCTATGCATCTGCTAAAATGTATTGTCATGTCAGTTATCTCGCCAATACAACATACAAATAATGCCCCATAGGCAGTGCTCAATCCGAGGGGCGGGATAAACGATTGTCTTCTTTGACACGCAATAGGATAGCGTTACAACCAATCAGAGCAACGAAGATGGTGACGTAGTCAGAGCGACGGAAAAGAGTGTTCCCGCATTGTGCGTTGTTGTGAAAAAGTCTGATGGAGAGATTCGTGTAAGCCAACAAATCATATAGGCTACAGTCTGTCTATGCGGTTATGATAATGGAGCACAACGACTATTGCCGTTTTTGCGAAAAGAACTTGAGAATTGATGGCGTGCTTGTAAATTCATCAAACATCTTCGAAAAACAGAGGAAACCCCAAAGCATTGCCGAGAGACTACGGTATATTGGAGTGGCGGTAGTTAAAACACCAGGAAAGTCAAAAAGAACTTGTCAGCGGTGTCTCACCATTTTATCGAGACTTGAACGTGACTTGCCGGTGTACTGGAGATGGGTGGAGGATGAAAAGAACGAGGAAGCCTCCGCAGTAGAAACCATGCAAGGTCATTCTGATAAACGAGACCGTGAGCCTACTCCGTCGAAGACACCCAGGGCCTTGAAAAAGTTCTGCCATAACCCTGTTAGTCTTGGAAGAGGTAATATTCGACGCAGCATCACCAAGGTATGTTGTATTGTTACAGCAGTGTTGGAGTAACGGAATATATGTACCGGCGTTACGTATTCACAAACTAGATGTACCGCAAAGCGGTACAGAATACGACCGCCGCTCAGTCCTGTTCATCCTCTCCCGCTTGTCAATTAGTCTCCATGTTCTACTCCACCCCTTACTCTTGCAATTTTTGTGTATGCTTGTATGTGCGTGCCTGTGTGTACAAGTGTGCTTGCGCGTGCGTGTGTGTCTAGCTTTATCAACCGTCTCTGGAGCTAGCCTGGGAAAAACCAAGACGTACTTCCTGTGTTACCGGATATATGGTTTCTGAGTTTCCAGGGCCTAGTTTAGCGTGAATATTTATGAACGGAGGATGTTGTGCGCGAGTGCCTAGACGCCCATTGCCGAAGGGTGAATGAAATGAAAATGTTGTCAAAGAAAGTGGAAGACCACGGCGTTTTAACACGTTTTTGGATGTTGTCATGTGTTATTAATGGAAAGTATGACACTGTCGTGTTCGAGTTTAGATGCAATTTGGCGTCAATGTTGTTATCTTGTGTCGCAGCCAGTCAAACAAAACTTTGTGTCAGATTCAGTGGGTCGCTTAGGCTACCATTAAGGATATTGGCGATTTTTACACAGTAGGCTAGGCCTTGATGGTAAGCCTAGCCTAGCTAGGCTATTATGTTTTTATCATTTTGATTGTAGCCTACCCTCTGTGCATCTGTAGTGGCATGTTAGCCCAGGCAGCAACATAGCCTACATCAGATTGACCCACTGTATAGCCTAAAACAAATGTCTCAAATAATCTATAGGAATTACTACACATAACTAAACACACAAAAAGTTGTGAAAACAATTTATTGTATTAGTTATTTACAGCAGGGCAAATAAACTGTCCTTCAGTGTCAGGCCAGTTTACACATTCAGTGGTAGGCCTACCAGCCCTGGCAGCAATCACATTTTATCTTCAAGACAAAAAACATTGGCTTGACATCAGTATTAACTCAAAGTTGTAAAAAAATATATATATATTATCATACCAAAATACCCACAGAGTATTGTGTGCAAGGATAAGGATAAATAAAGTTTGGGTAATCAGCCTTCAAAGGGAAGAAATGGGGTGCCCTGTCTATCTATTGTACAGCAGTTTATTCTTTTCAATTTTAATTTTACATTGTAAGAGGGAGTCTGGCCAAGTTAGCCTAATATTCTTAGGGAATAGAACATAACAGCAGATTTGGTCGAAAATGTAAATGAATAGGCATGCATATAGAACAGCTTGATTATGAGCCTGTCTGGCATCAAATATACAAGTGGAGTGGTGTGTTTTGGTGAGTGCTGGTGAAACATATTTTCATCACAGCAGGCCACTAAGTAACTTGTCATCTTGATAATATGATACACTACAATAAGAAAGCAACATAATTCTGTTGTCTGTTTCTCTGTTCCTACCTGAACAGTAAACTTTCAAAGCGATAAGACCTGCTCAAAATGCCATTAACACTGTTAAGAGTTTATGGGCTTTCAAAATGATTTTGGAAACATTATTTTAAGGTAAAAACTCTTCAGGGGTCCTTTATGCATTACATGACTCATTTGGGGTTTGAAGGGCCAGATTACTTTATAATCAGCCCATATGTAGTCATTCACCTCAATCTGATGAACTTTACGTTATAGTACCCCCCCCCCCCCCCCCCATCATCCTCATTAAGCACATAGGTTCTAGTCAGTCTAGTCTGGTCAGGGTTTTTTATATCCCGCACCCAATAATAACTCACGCAACAGCAGCAGGGACATTGCCAGATAATCGTGGTTAGGATCTAAATGTTATCTGTTCATAGTTCATTTTATGAAATATATGCTAATTAAGGCGATCATCTGGATAATTAGTTCAAACAACTGTTTATTTATTTGTATTATATGGATAGGCTTTGTCCCCTCCAATGGGGTATTTTTGTATCCAATCAACTCTGGTGTGCATGTGCATTTGAGACAGAGACGGAGAGAGGAACAGAGTAGTGGGGGGGGGGGGGTCGATTCTGTTCAGTATTGCAATATTTTGTGCACGCAATTATATCGATACAGTAGTGCAAAGTATCGCAATATTATATAATTATCTATTTTACTTTTATTTGAGTCTGGTTTACTCAGGGTTTACTCTCAGGGCCTAAATTTAAGCGCGGGATTGCAGGTATAGCGCATCATTTATGCAAGTCCCGCAACTCTAGCCATCATAATGCGAGAAATTCCCACACACATTTTACAGTGTTATCTGATACAACTTATACATACAACAACTGACCTACTTCTGACTTCGAACATGAATCAAACGTAACCCCATGCAGGGACACACACGCACAGAGCCACTTCAGGAAGTCATTCATTTTCAATGGAAGCCGGCTTCTCTCAGCTACCAGAAGCGGCAAATCCATCGGCGTCGTGTTTTAGGCGTCTTGAGCGTCAAGCAGAAAGTTGAAAGTCAGTCAACTTTATGGTAATGAGCTATGACGCGGTTCAGCGACCAACGACCAGCAACCAATCGAATAGAATAAACTATTAAGATAACATTTTACGTTCAATCATGTTCTGTCACGTCAGAGCGTCCAAAGCTTCCCTATACTTTTTTGACAAGCGTCCTTGACAGGGCGACCAGAGCTTCTTTGGAAGCTCAAGTCGGCGGCGGTCTGTACGTACAGTCATTGACGCCTGTAATAAGGATAATGTGATTTTGGTTCGGTTTGTTGGAATTTCACTTTAGCCTACCGCACACTCACATGAATATGTTAACCCAGAATGTTGCTAGCCTATCTATCAAATTTGACCCGACCCACCCACGATTTTACCTCAAGTCTCAAGGGCCTATCACATTGTACACGGTATGCGCTGCGCTCGCTGCTAGGTTGCTCTTGGTTGAGGTAACCTCCCAAAGATTTTTGTTGTACTTGCCGCCGGGCTCAGCACAAAATACCAAGGACTTACAGCGCGCCGCAGTCAAAGTTCAACATGATTGCCGCTTGCGCTGCGCTTTGCTCAGCGCAGAGGCAGACCAGTTCTTGCGCGCGCAAGTCATTGACAATAACGCATTTCATAGTGCATACCGCGTGTAATGTGATAGGCCCTACACCCGAATCCGCGGGTCATAATCTGGCCCGCGCAACACTAGTAACCACAGTAACTGGGGGCGGTAACCACGATTATGACTAGATCCCGACTGTTTGTATACCCAAAAACGCTGTGGCTAGGATACATGGCTTTTAAGATCCCATATGGAAAATGCATATCATTTAATGAAGTTTTATCACTGAAAACTATTATTTCTGAAAACTTTGGCCAAAGTTGAGTGGGAAAAGTCATGGTTTCACTTTCATCAAGGGAAAACAGCGCTGTTGCTTGCGACATGTTCCCTCGCTCGTTTGAAATCTCTTGATTGACCACCTGATTGACCACCTGTTCGAGGGATTTGCGACAGCCTTTCCCAGATGCTTAACATGTTTGTAGCATATCAGTGTTCAACAGAATTATTTTTAAAAACGGAGGGTATCAGTTTTTTCCTAATAGCGTACCCTACTACCTATCTCTTAGATTTTGCTAATGAGTGTTGTAGGCTAGGAGTTATTGACGGCACTAACTTTTACAAAAGACCAGAAAACAATGTTAAGGCATTTGTGGAGAAGAAGGATGGTTCGTGTGTTTTCTTCCTACACCTCACAGTAAGCTATTTCGTTGCTCTGATTGTTTAGGTCTATCCAATTGAGTGCAGAGGCATCCCCCCCCCCCTGTATCGGTTGAAACACGCCCCATAATTATGTCCCAATGGAGCAGTATCAGACTCATATTCGGACTAGAATTGAGTATGACTACGTCAGGCTAATGTTACCCAGGAGACACCCTGTAAAATTATTTTTATGCAAGATCAATACTTTCCAAGATACAGCCAGTTTTAGGGGGGGTGTCGATTTTTTTGTCAAAGTTCACAAGCCCATAGCGCAAGAACTAAACCATGTACGAGGCTCAAATTTTGCATGCTGGTACATAGTAGGAATAGTATATAGCAAAATCGTCACGTTTGGTCTGGATGATCCTGCATGGTCATAGCTGTCCCTCAAAGTTGATAAAAATGTTATTGGAGTTTTTGGCTGGGCTCTGTTTAGGCCTCACTGCCGTAATTTAACATCAGACCCTATAAAACTGTAACATCAGAGTTGTTTGTTGTAGGTTTGGTTGTAGCGTAGGCTACCACCAAAATCATTCAGTTCAGATTACTTTTTTGATATCTACTTTATCGCTAAAACATACTTACTATTTGTACGTGAGATGAACCTCTTCCACCACAATTCCGAAAACGTTGTCTTGGAAGACCTTGGTGGCCAGCATATCTCGCCATTCCTTGTAAAGAAGCCAGGATTCAGGACTCCCGTATACCAACTGGCACCGGCCGCTTCGAATGTCCTCCTGGTCGCCTTTGCCAATTTGCATGGCCTTCAGTCCAAATTTTGTAGCCTCCTTTAACTTGTCCTCCATAAGCGCTATCAGTGGTGAGGGAACAATCACAAGCGGGTTGTGGCATATGGCGAGTCCCATGCGTTTTCCCACCAGCGGAGCTAGTTGGTAGATCAAACTTTTGCTGTATCTGGTCGGCAAAACATCAAATACATCCTTCTTTTGTGAGAATGACCTCAATGCAGTTTCTTCTTCTTTTCTCGTCATTATGTTAAGCCCGCCCACTGACTCTATACACAATGTGATTGGCCTGACGAGAGTTTTGTTTTGACAGCTCGCATGCGTCTAGATTTCTAGACTAGTGTAAGACCCTTGTGAAAGAAGGATATGCAGCTTTCAAGTGACAAAAAACGGCTAATTCCCAAGTTTACATTAACACTGTTGGACATGAAAGGCCACCTGGATTACAAACAAACAACGTGACTGCGAAAGTGACAACGAGCCCTCAACTGGGCAACTCCGTTAGCAAAATCTAGCCTTAGTTTCTCACCTCTTATTCCCACATTAAGTGAAGTGAAGTGAATGATGATGATTTCACTAGGAAAAAAGTTTTTTCCCGTGCCCATGAACGTTCCGTTAACCCCTACTGGTAACTTCTACCAGAGTCTGTTCTCTTTTTCTACTCTTTGGATCAGTGCTAGTAGGCTAATCAAATATCTACCATCGTCCATCGCAAAGAATTAAGCTAAACTTAGTGGAGAGTGACTATGTCTGATAACGACTGCTGCCGAATGTGTGAAACAAATGTACACATCCAAGGTAGAATTATCAATTCAAAGCAAATATTCGACAGTAAGGACAAAGATGGGAGTATATGGAGTCAACTGTCAAAATTAGGTCTAGTTCTGCACAACATGCTACTTCAGTCAGTCGTCGCAAATGCTGCACTGTAATTGTAAGGTTACAGCCAGCATGGACATTTTTCACAATAAGAAGAAAAAAGAGACACTCAACACCTGGCCGGAGACAACACACCCTCCAAAACCCCAAGGAGCGTAAAAAAAGTCCAGGAGGCTGACATACCATCACAGAGTGTGATTGAGGTGGGTAAAACAAGACAATAATGAAGTTAATGAAGATAGACCTGTACCCTAACTAGGTTATGTTGTTGTTTTGGTCTTTTGTTGTGTGGTGTGTGTGTGTGTGTGTGTATGTATATATATATATATACATACAGTGATGGCCAAAAGTATTGGCACCCATGCTAAAGTTGACTGAAAAGAGGAATATAAAATCATCTTTTGGAAATTGATCTTAATGCCTTAAGTTTAAAATGAGGAAATATCTAACCTTTAAGGACACCAATTTTCTTAGTGAATGAATAATGTATCATAAATAAATAAATGTTCTTCCTTAAAATACAGGGGTCATAAGTATTCCCACCCCTATGTTAAATTCCCATAGAGACAGGCAGATTTTTATTTTTAAAGGCCAGTTATTTCATGGATCCAGAATACTGTGCATCCTGATAAAGTTACCTTGGCCTTTGGAATTAAAATAGCCCCACATCACATACCCTTCACCATACCTAGAGATTGACATGGGTGTTATTTCAGTTAGCCTATTAGCTGGTTTGATTTGCATTGAGCTCAATGAGCATGAAAGAATTCATGTTTTTTTCATTCAGATGTGTAAATAAACATGTATAAGTTGCTATTAGTGAATTAATGGGGAGATGATCGAATCGGACTGAAAAAATGAATCGTTAAATTAATCGTTTAAAAAATAATCGTTTATCCCAGCCCTACGCTGCTGAAAAAATTCCTAAGGGAAATACTGTACACCGATGACACACATAATAGTCTACTGAATTGATGTGCTATAATGCTGACTTAAGTGTATGTCAACAATGGTTTATTAGTAATTTATTTTGACAGTCATCATGTTCATTTTAATGAATAGGAAGGACATTTAAACCGTATTCAATGCAAACATAATTCCACAATATAGCTGCAAGCAGCAATGAGGGGGCCAAGCAGTTAAGCAGTTGAGCAGGAGTTGGGATTGGATTGGACTGGACTTGACTGTGTTGTGTTAGATTGGATTGGACTTGATTGGATTGAATTGGATTGGACTGGATTCGAAGGTCACCGAATTTATTGTGTGTCCTCAAGATGTACTCCTAAGTCCACATACCAAGTTTGGTTTAAATCGGTGAACGTGTTGATAATTATAGCACCCCTTGTGGTCAAAGCACACCAAATTAATTGTGGGTCTTTAGGATGTGTTCACGAATCAAGGTACCAAGTTTGGTGTCAATACGAAAAAGTCTTCCTAATTATAGCGCCCCTAGTGGTCAAATTACACCAAATGTATTGTGTGTCCTCAGTATCGGGTCCCGAGTCCATATACCAAGTTTGGTTTCGATATGTAAAGGCGTTGCTGAGATATGAGCTAATTTCCTGTATCTCTAGCGCCCCCCTAGTGGACGAAGGTCACCAAATGTATTGTGTGTCCTCAGGTTGGGGTCCTAAGTCCATATACCAAGTTTGGTTTCTATATGTGAAAGCATTGCTGAGATATGAGCCTACTTCCTGTGATTATAGCGCCACACTATGTACCAAATTTCTTGAGCCTCCTCCTAATTGGGTCCTGAGCACATGTAGTAAGTTTAGTCTTGACACGAGAAAACCTTGCTGAGACATCACTTCACTTCCTGTTTGGCAGCTTTGCTGACAATTTTAATTGGCTGTTAACGGGCGAACGGTTTTAGATTTGAAGACAAAAATGGATAACTTTTTTGAGGCTTGGTCTGAAGATCATCTGCACCAAGTTTCGTGAAAATCGGACAAACTTTGTGACCTGTGAAAACTTTTAGGTGTTTTTGATTAAATTCAATATGGCGGCCGAATCAATTACAATGACATCAGAATTTGGCTTGGGTCAGCCTTTGGACTACCAACAGTATTAACAGACCCCACTAGTACATTTTAATTCCAAACACAACAGCAGCAACAGGCAACACATTTTTCCTAATTGCAGCGCCCCCTAGAGGTGAAAGGTCACCAAAGTTTTTGGACATCCTCCGGATGGGGTCATAAGTCCACGTACAAGTTTGGTTATGATACATGAAATGGTTGCGGCGATATGAGCTCACTTACTGTTTGGCGGCTTCGCCACAAATTTCGAATGGCTGTTACAGGAGAACGGTTTTAGTTCTGAATAGGAAAAGGGATAACTTTTGTGCTGCTTGGTCTGAAGATCATATGTACTAAGTTTCGTGAAAATCGGACAAACTATGTGAGCCATGAAACTTTTTAAAGGTTTTTGACAATATCCAAAATGGCGGAAAATCCATCATGGCGGAAATTGACGTCATAGGGTGCGTTGAACTCTGCTTGGTCCAAGGATTCCAACAGTAATTTTTCAAAATCAGGCCAATGGGTCAGAAGTTACGTGCGTGAAAGCATGTGTAACTTTGGCCTATTGGTGGCGCTAGAGCGTTCGAGGAGCCGACCTGAATCTTGGTGAAATTAATTGTGGGACTCTGCCTAATTAGTGTGCCAAATTTAACAACTTTTCACCAGACGGTTCTATGGGCTGCCATAGACTCCCATGCCAGAGGAATAATAATAAGAAAACTAACAAACACAATGGGTGCCTTCGCAGCTTCGCTGCTTGGCCCCCAAATATCTCCCATGAGTCATGTCAGCTAGTGTGTCTGGGGCCGTCTTTTCTAGCTCCTCCCAGTTGACTGGCAGATTGTGTGGACAGTCAGGTGTAATCGATTACAGTATTTAATAAATAAATATAAATTACAAGTAATTATAAAAAGGTGATGCCTAATGAGACAATAATTTTCCATAGACAGTAAAAGACTACGAGTTTTTCCTGCTGTATTCCCCATAGACAGTAAAGTTATTCCAATGAGCACTTCCGGTATGATGCGTTTTACTTCCTGGACTCGCTTCTCGTTCATCTCTCGTCTTTGAAAGACGCTAACCCCTACTGGCTCTCTCCTACTACTGAAGCGGAATGAAATTAAGCAGAAGTACGTAGATGGGGGGAGCCAGGCTAGTGGTTCAAACAACTACAAAATGTACTTTAACTGTAAAACATCAAATGGCTGCACCCTCCTCTTCAATTGAAGTCACACTGATGAGTGTTGTTAAACATTGTGTTTTGTAGGTTGATGCTGATTTGTTCATGGAGTGTATGGAGGAGGAATTGGAACCATGGCAGCAGATACACAAGAACAAAGAGTTGTGAGAAGCAGAACTAAAGCAAGGTGGTTTGTCTGCTTTGGACTTTCCAGTACCACTCATTTCACAGTCTGACTTTCTTCAGACACCAAATATCACAGCAATTCACAGACACTGGATTTGTAAATGGGATGCATTTTGACATATTTGTAATTGCCTCTATGAATGTTTACAGCATCAGATAAGGAAACTGTCTCTTGTCTACCATCTTTTACAGTTACTAGAAAGCCTGCAGTGGTGACTCGTGTCCTTGTCCCTGCCTCTGCCCCAGCCCCTGCTCCTGCTCCAGTGTCATCCACTCACGTGGTGCTATCAGGCCAGGCTTTATCTGGCAACACAGGCAGCAGCAAAGACACGGCGGTGCCCCTGCTCACCAACACACGTGAGTACCTGTGAATACCTGTGGCACTCTTCAGGTCTGCTGAGACATACACTGTGCACACTAGTAAGGTATGGGTGTCATGTTTACTTTGGACTGTGGACTGTGCAGCACTAAAGGGACTAAAGCCATTAAGATGTACTCCTAGACTGAGGTACTGACAATAGTCATGGATTACGTTACCAGGAAGTGTACACAGAGACTGTTTCTCAAAGCCAAGGATTCATGCTTGGAAGAACTAGCCCTGCCGAGTCAAATCCTTCAAAGATGAGGCAAGCCTCACGAGGCATTCTTCTTAGCATTCGGAAAACACACAATGGAACAGACTAGCGAGTGTGCAGGAAGCTGCAGGATTGTGTTATTAAAAATCAATACCTCCTGCCTGCTTCTTTTTGAAAAACAATGAATGCACCAGTCATTCTCCCACGTGTATAAATAAAATTATACATGTTTATTAATTTACCAATATAAGCCACAGAGCAACGATTAAGCAAATCGTAAAGAGGAAAGTGTAATATTTAGCTTGCAAAGGCACTCAAAGTTGTCAAAATGATTTGAGCCCATAATTTATTTTGGTTACTTTGCATAGTGACAATTACACAATGTTTACATTTACATACATACAGATACATACAGATTTTAAATCTTCCATAAATGTGCGCACAGGATTATGGGTGTTCCAAGCGTGCAGAGGATACACGCATGCATCCTCAAATTCTCAGAACGAAGGACTCGGTACTTAATAGAATTTGAAAGCGCACCCTTGACCTTGCAACAGTGCTTGGCGAGATTCGATAATGTAATGTCCTTGAAAAAGTGGCTTTGAAGGACCCATCCTTGACTTTAAGAAACGGTGATGGTCTCTCTCTCTCTCTCCCCCTAATAGACACATTATTTTGTAAATTAAGTGAACATATGTAAGTGATTACAGTATGGGCTCCATACGTAATGTGATGTAATCTGTGCTCCCACAGCATCTCTCCTCACCCCCATGGCTTCAGTTCCGGTCACAGCTCTGCCTTCTGGTTTTCTGCTGGTTGTAAACCAGTTGTGAATACCAATACTTCCTGTTACCTCAAAATGATGAAGGAAGAAAGCAGCGAAGTGCAGTATCCCATTGTGCTTACTCTTCAGACTATGATGGATGCTTCATTTAAAGAAAAACAGTGCTTTACTTTTCCATGATGGGGGCGTATCCTTTCTCTAACCAGTCCTTGGACTTTCCTGGCCAGGATCACTGCAGTGAGAGGCCAGGTTGGAGCTGAAGTTGTTGACGGCAACAGCAAGTGTGGACAGGTCGGATAAACATCTGATGCATAATGTTAAGCATCATGAGAAAGAAGCAGGCCACGCAATGGACATCAGTCACAACAGTGCCATTTGAAGACGGGGAAGTAGATCTCTGTTGGAAAACAGGCTGTTGACACTTCTGAAATTCAGATGTCAAAAAAATAAAAAGGGATCTCTGAAAAAAAGTTTGGATGAGTAAGATTTTCAATAAAAGATATTTAATTTCTTAATGTAGAGTGCATGTTTGAGTTGATAAGACATCAGAGATTGCTGAAGACCCTTATTCCATTTTATACAGAGCTTACTTATTCTTCATTGTTACATAACAGAAAAGGTGTGTAACAGTTGTCTAACACAAGTTAATAGATGTAGAACAACTTTTTTAAACAAAATGCATTCCAGAGAGTAGAATTTTTAGCACACAACCATGATGTTAATCTGACCCATCATCACTCAGCAGTTCCTCACAGACAAAAGAGGATGATTCACCGATGCCACTTTTCATTCACATGGTCACTGACATGAGTAATGACCAAGTATTCTACATCCTTATCCAATACCAGACCTAATGCATTATTGATTTCATGGGATTTATATAATGAAGGCAAGCATCTGGAGTTGAATGCTGAGTGATCAATTGGTAAAATTGAAAAAGGAAAGGTCTGGGAAGGCTAAAACCACTTACTCATTTATGACTAGGCTTTTCATAAGCCTAGCAGATGCACTGACCATTGAGTCTGAATGACTGACTTTTAAGTAATCTTTCTGGTATTCTTTTGCTATTAAATGAGTTCGGAAAGCCATCGGAAAGCCATCGTGTGACATGAAAAGAGTATGTGTACAGCAGACTCAACATTTTTTTTTATATATATATTTGGTGGTGGTGTTTGAGCCTGCTCACAAACAACAAAAATGCAAAAGGTTGTCTTGAATTAATAAGATAAGTAACTCATTGACTCAGATGTAGACAGAGCAAGCTCTCGAGAGAAGAGGACATTTGCTTGCTCTGGCTGTAGCTGACCAGTGAATTTGTCGAAAAAAGTCAATTTCTCCAAAGAAAAACAGGTATGTTTTTCTTTTGAAGTAAAATCATTACATTATGATTACTGATAATCTTGTAACATCATTCACGTCACTTCATGTGGGAATAAGAGGTGGGAAACTGGGGGAAGATTTTGCTGCCTGAGTTGCCCAGTTGGGGGCTCATCGTCACATTGTAGTTAATTTGTAGTCCATATGGACTTTCATGTCCAACAGTTTTAATGTGAACTTGGGAATTTGCCGTTTTTGCCACTTGAAAATGGCATATCCTTCTTTCACAAGCGTCTTACACCATATCTTTAAGCAAATACAGTTGTTCATTTAAGATTAGTGAGCGTATGCTTTAACTTTTCCTGTGGCATCCATGTTTTTTCACACATTACGACGGTAAGGCACATTAAACATAGTGGAAAAAACAACATAATCATGGGGGCGATGAAAGCAACTGGTGTCTACAGATACTCGACCAACATTTTTGCCAAATTTCGTAGACCTCGCATCTCGGACAGACTGAAAGATCTTGGATTGACAGTCGTACAAGAAATGGGAAAATCTGATAGAATGTGCCAGCGGTGTGTCTCACTTCTTTCGCGATTAGAACGCGATTTGCCCGTATATAGAAGATGGGAAGAGAACTACGACTACGACAAAGCGACGGCATCGACAGAGTACGCTTATGAAGGAGAACAGGAGCCTACTCAGTCTAAAACATGTAGGGGTTTGAAAGTCTTGCCCTTCAAGTTCTGGTCGAGGCAGTACTACTCAGAGGAGTATTACGGAGGTAAGCATGCTGTAGCGTGTCGTAGCTACAACAAATAACTTAAGTTATACTGCAGTTTGTTATAAGTACAGTGTAGTACAATAATATTTACATGTCCAAAATATTGCATATCCTGCATAAGAACTGCAAATAATACAGTGCAGTTAGGGTAGCCTCAGTTGAACTCCAATGATGACAAACTGATACTTTGGGAGAAAACAAAAACAAAGCTGTGAACATTAAAATACAACATAAAAAACAAAACATAAAGGCAACAACCTAGTAATTATGTGAATAAAAATCTACATGTTTAAATGGCCAAAAAAAGGATAAATCATAGGTGGTATTCCACACATTACCTTGGTGTTAGGGTAGCCTACTCTGCACATGTAATTGACAGTGAGTGGTAACTTAAGTTATTTGCATTTATCACACCAGGCACTATGCTGATGCCTGACCCAAATAAAGGGATAATTGTAATAAGAGAGACACGTCAAACTTTAAAGTCTATAATGTTGGTTTGGCTGTTCATTGATTCACTCATCTGCCAAACTTGTTTTTAAGATATGTTCATAGCAAAAATGGATGCATGTGATTAATTTAGATTAATTAACCACAGAGTATGTGGTAAAGTGCAGTAGAAGAGGGGTTTAGTAGATTTAGTGGCAAGGGCTGCATAAGAAAGGTGGGGGATGGATTGGGATAAGGGGGGGTGCACCAACAAGGCGCACCCAAGAGCAACAGGGGCAAGGAAAAACTCCCTTACCAAGGAAGAAACCTTGGGCAGATCCACGGCTCAAGGGGCTAACCCAACTGCCAGGGGTCTTGGTGTGTGTGTTGGGGGGGATGACGAGGGATAGTGTGCTGTGTATGTGGGGAGAGGGCAGTGTGCAATATGTGTGTTGGAGAAGCTGTGACGTTGGCAACCTGTCTCTACCATAGACTGTAAAAAATACTGTGTGACAGAAAATCACGTGGTCATGACATCATCGTTAGCCTATTTTTACAAAAAACATCTGCTACGGGCAGTGGTAGACGAAGTACACAAATCCTAGCCTATAAAGTCTAGATGCACCCTAGCGGCAGCAAATGTAATTTGCAGCCAGGGTAGCAAATCTCCGTTGGCTTGTGAGCTGGAAAAACCAAACTTCGGTCAGGCCAATCACATTGTGTAGAGTCGGTGGACGGGCTTAACATAATGACAGCAGAGTTGCAACGGTTCCACGTGAATTCCCTGCTACTTGAAAACAAAGAAGATAGATGCTGCTGCTGGTGAACAGCGGTCTCGAGACCTGAGTTAAGCTTTTTCTTAAGTTGGCAAAAGTTTGATCAACTAGCCAACTAGCTCCGCTTTTGGGAAAATGCATGGGACTCATGAGTTGTAGTGCTATCCTATTGCGTGCAGAGGCAATCTGAAAGACAACTGTTTATCCCGCCCCTTGGATTGAGCACTGCCAATGGTGAGTTCCCAGACCCTACATCTTGACGTGGGTCTGGCTCGTCAGGCTACACAAATCCTGTACTTGAATGAGTAGAGATACACATGGTTAAATGTTACTCCAGTAAAAGTAGAAGTCCGCCTTTTACATTTCCAGTTGAGTGGAAGTACAAAAGTACTTGCCTTCAAATGTAAGTGTTAAAAAGTAAAAGTCCTGAAATGTATTATGACTAATACAGTTGTATTTACTATTGTTGAAATGATTTGGCACAGAAATAGGCATTCATTGAGCCTTTCTCCTTCATTCAAGGACAAAATCAACTAAGAATTGTATGTAGAAAGAACTAATAACAAACCAATGTGATATCTCGTCTTAGATACTTAGATGCTCGATGGCAAACATCACCTAACCAACAGCTAGTTGTCTGTGTCCTGAATACACTGTAAAAAAAAAGTGATCTCAGTGGACAGCCCAGGCTCCAAAAACGGCAACAAAAACAACCTGGGCAAACCTAGCCCATAAAAACATAACAAACTGTTCCAGCAAATCACAGACGAGATGTGCGTTTAGGAGAGTTTCAATTGCATGGGAGCAGCACAGGAGGGAGGGGGAGGAAGTAGCGAGCTACTTTGTTAAAAAAGTTTAACAAAATTGAAATACTCAAATAAAGTACAGATACATGGAAAAAAAGCGACTTAAGTAGGCCCTATAGAGGAGTAAATGTACTCCCTCTCAAATGGCCCAAAGCGGGGGGCGGCACCCATAGACAGTAAAATGCATTTGAAAATATCACTACGACCAATCAGAATAATACACGGAATGACGTATCCAGAGCGACGGAAACGAGTTTGTTTGACTGAGAGACACAAATGTAGCCTACTGGAAATGGAGCCACAAGACGACTTTTGCCGTTTTTGCAAGCAGAATGTGAGAAAATTTGGTTCGGACAAACACTCAATCAACATTTTCAAAAAATATGGGAAACAAAGTATATCCGAAAGACTTTCTCATGTTGGCGTGACGTTAGTAAACAGACCAGTGTCGAAAAGGATTTGTCGGCGGTGTGTCTCCCTTTTAACAAGACTGGAACGAGATTTGCCTGTGTATTGGAGATGGATAGAGGATGAGAAACAAGATGAAGCCTCAACAGGTCGTTCTGATAAAAGAGACCTTGAGCGCACTCAATCCAAAACACCAAGGGCTCTGGAAAAGTTGTACCACAAACCCGCCAGTTCTGGTAGAGCTAATGTTCGAAGGAATATTACAGAGGTAAATTTGTTGTACTACCGTGTATTTTAACGTCCTGTAGGCTAACTGGTCATCCGATCGTCCTGGTCTCTATTAGCTTCTTCATAGCAGCCAGTTTCGTATTAACCTACTCGTGGTCATGTTTTGTTATGATGGTGTGTTTTTCTCCGTCATGTGTGTCATGCAGCCCCTTCCGATTATTTAACAGCTATGTATTAGTAGGTTGGTCTCGGATAGCCTAGTTACATCGTGGTTGTCCTAAGGTTCCCAGATCTATATTGTCACAATCAAAACAGTCAAATGTAGGCTGGAATCGACCCATTCACTTCGCTTAATCCAAGGGGCAGGCAGAGAACTGCCTAGGCATGCAATAGGCCAGCGCTACGACCAATCAGAACAAAAAGCAGGGTGACGTGGCCAGAGCGACTGAAACAGTGAACGGGGATGTAAACTGAGGAAAGATTCTGCTACGTGTTGTGAGTTTTGGAGAATATTTTAATGAAGATACAGTGATGATGGAGACCGACGACTTTTGTCGATTTTGCAACAAACAACTTCGTGTAGCTGGTGCATTAGTACACGCTACAAGTATTTTTGATACGATAAAGAAAGCGCAGAAGATATCCGAGAGACTTCAACATGTCGGAGTGGCCGTGGTAAAGGCACCAGGAAAGTCCAAACGAATTTGTCATCCGTGTCTAAACTTGTTATCGAGACTGGAACGAGACCTGCCAGTGTATTGGAGATGGGTGGAAAGTGAAAAGAAAGAAGAAGCCACCTCAGGAACGACAACGGAGAAGAGAGACAACCCTGCGAGTCCAGGAGGAGCTGTTCGACGGAGTATCACAACAGTAAGTTTATGGTGTTAAATACTTGATCGGTATGTTACTGTAGTAGTTACAGTACAGTCTGACCCTAGAGACACATTTTCATCAGCTAGAAACGTTAAGGTGTCTTGTCCTGCCCGGGGGCATTGGGCTAGTGTGTGTAGCCTGTGTGCAACCACTTGTGGTCATGTTGATGCGATGTAATGTAATGCACTTTAGCCTGGCAAGCTATACTGTTGTTAAGGTAGTTCTACGTATATTTGTGGGCTAACGTTAGTAGGCTTTGAAGGCTAGATATAACATATCTTGCCCATGTTACCAATTACCTCTGTGTTAACAACATGCCCACTTTTTTCTTTGAAAAGCAACATTTTCATTGAAAAATGTATATAAATTCTTTTAGGCCATTGCCACACCGAAGGTGTTTGAAACAGCAGAGGATGTCATCTTTAAACAAATCAACAACAGACAATGGAGGTCAGCAGCCAAGTCCATCATGAACCATACGGAGCTGTCTAAAGAGGTGAAAACCATCATCCTTTCACTAGTTGAGATGGAATGCAAGACACTATGCAACCCAGGAAGTCCAGACTTTGTGAAGAGACAGTTGAAATTCCAAGTCTGATGTTTGTACGGTTTGGGCTTATGGTGATTTGGGTGGCATTCTCTAGATGGAGCTGTTTCTTGATAATGGCTCTGGAGTCAAGGTCTGCTGATAAATTCCCATAACAATGTCAAAGCATTTGGCTGGAAAAAATATAAATAACAGACATTTAAGACAATGGCTGTGTGAGTTAATACATATTTCATAAATATACATTTGACTGTGTCTACAATGAGTTAGGCCTATGTAGAGTCATCTTGGGTGAGGGACATGTAAACAAAATGGAGGCTGTCTTAACTCATTGAATGCCAAGCTGTTTTCGGAAGCTTTGTCCTAGAGTGCCAGCAATCTAGACTATTGTTGATGATTTTTATACAGCCACAGCATATTCTGTGTTATAGCTATGAACACATACAATGAACATATACAACTCGTTTAAAAGGTGAGACTTTAAGCTCTCAGTGGGTGCAAACCGTGTATTTCTACACGCTTCTGTTCCTGAGAAATCCCAAGCTAAACAGTGGCTAGTTTTCATCAAAATCGCTGTTTTTTACTAGAAATGGAGATATAACGTCTTTCATGAAATATTAAGTGTTGCCGGTAAACTTTCCGGGAAGTGATCAGCAAGACCTGGCGAGACTGCCACCTAGTGATAGACCCACGAAAATGGCCTGGTTTTGAGATGACGTGCATGCGTCACTGATTCGACCCAAAGCGGCAACCGAGTTATGATAAAATGTCCAGATTGTGCGTTTTCATGAGTTTTCGATCATCATATATTTCATTTCCATTCATCACAGAGTTCCTAAAATCACATATAAGGTGTGTTAGAGTGTCTAGTTTCGTAATTTAAAAAAAAAAGCTAAAAATGTAATATTACGTTTTTGGCACTCAATGAGTTAAGGAGTGGGGGGGAAGGGGTTGCTTTGTCTGTTCACTGGCTGGGTGGCCAGTGTGTGTGTGGCTAGCTGGATGCAATGAAACAAACTACACACTCACCTTCTTTGACAATGGATCGAAGTTCACCCAGTTTGGCAAAACACTCTCTCCCCTTTACCAGCCTTGCCCCTGATGGATAAATCAGTACATTTTAATAATAAATAATACATATGTAAATAACATTATCAACATGGCAATGCATTCAGCTTTGGAAATCAGTTAGGTCGGATCAGTCCATAACAGTGGTCATATTTGATGATTCAACTTCGATAGGAAAGGATGACAAAGAAGAGCATTCCTAGTATGCTATGCACATATAGCTTACCATTTGTAAATCAGGTGACCCTCATTCACCACTATTCCAAGGAGGTCATCCTGGAAGACTCTGGACGCCAACATGTCTCGCCATTGTCTTTTCAGGAGCCAGGCTTCAGGACTTCCAAATATCAAATGGCAATGCCCACTCAGAATGTTATTGTATTTGTCAATACCAAGCTGCATGGCCGTTAATCCGAACTTGGTCGCCTCCTTAACCTGGTCCTCCATAAGTGCGATCAATGGTGAAACGACAACTACGAGTGGGTTCTCATAGAGTCCCATCCGTTTGGCCACCAACGGAGCAAGTTGATATATCAAACTTTTACCGTATCCGGTCGGCAAAACGGCAAATACATCCTTCTTCGAAAGGAATGACTTAAGTGCATTGTGTTGCTCAACTTTCAAAGAAAAGCACAAGTCCAACTCCTCCAAAGTTGACGCCAACGTCGATTCAAACAACCGCTCTTCGTTCGCCATAGCCACCTTCCTTGTTGTTCACCGTCGCAGGACTGTCGTCATCCTGTTAAGCCCGCTTTAAGACAAAATGGAACGCTGTGATTGGATGACGTCCACGGCGTCAGCCAATAGAAATCCATATGGTTTGCTACTAGACGTACAGGCTGAGCAAATTAATTTGCCGCCGCTAGGGTGCGTCTAGATTTCTAGGCTAAGAGATTTATTCTCACTGAGCAAATTCAAATTGTGCTCTCACCAGAATGCTGGATTTCCAGGTGCTTCACTAAAGGGAAGAGGAGAGATGCCCTTCTCTGCATAGTCTGTCTGCCTCTCCACCCTCTCCTCTATTTCCATCTCCTATAACAATGTTTGTGTACTGACCGTCTACTGGCCCACCGTTTACTGCTTTCACTGTCTACTGTTTACCGGCTATATTAGCCCATACACACAACCACTTCCTCCATCCCCCAGTCTGGACTGTGGTCTAACTTAATACTTGACCAAGGGCTGTTACCCTATTACTTCAAACTTATCCTGGCACTGCTATAAGTCTAATATTACTATGTTTACATTTTTCTGTTATATGTCCATATTTAATGCTGGTCTCTAGACTTTATCCCTGCACTGTTGGACTTTTTGCACTACCACCATGACACACTTCATAGAGCACCTTAACACTGCATAATGAAACACAGGGTTAGTCCCTGCCGTGTCACTGCAAGCGACTCATGCTTATACATCCGTTAGTACATTCATGTGGATCTTTGATTTAATATCTTTTACTGTCTATATGAGTCGTGTGGATTTGTTATTTTATCATTCTGTTGTAGTATTCATGTTGTAGTGTATTTTGTGTGTGATGTCTTAAGCTACTGGCACCTTCAATTTCCCCTTGGGGATCAATAAAGTATCCATCCATCCATCCATCCATCCATAGTAGGATGATTTTCACGTGAAATGTCAGTCCCATTTCTTCTTGAAGCCGAAATAAACCTTAATGAATGAGTGTTTATCGGACATGCTTGATTAATGTTATATCCATAGGTAAAATAATGTTAACTTTAGCATTGGTTGCATGATTGAGGCTAGTTTGATTGTTGGTGTATTTGTGGAACATAAATACGGTTATACTGAGCAAATTGATAACAGCACTGTACGACTGTCATCCCATTCTTTTCTGACCATACTGACAGGAGCTAAGTTGATTAGTCACAACGCTAACGCTAATGGGATTGTTTGCTGATGGAAGATCTGTCTACAATGCATCCTAAACACCTGGCTGGGACATTTCTGCTGGCTAAATAGGTTTTCTGCTGTTGACTCGCTCACAGTCCTTGGTGGCCCTGTCAGTGCTTTGTAAAATGTTGCATTAAGACCACAAAAAGTCTGCTCGAAATAAATGTAAGCATCTGAGCTAACATTCATTCCCCAGAACAAAGACCTCTTTTATTCTTACTATTCTTTTTATTCTATACACTCTTATTTCTAAAAAAAACTGTATATATGAGATGCCTTTCATTAGGAAACTCAATAATTAGGCCTATTCAAATACATAATGCCCCACCTTGATTAGAACCTTATTATGAGATTTTTTTTTATTGTGTTTGTGAAAAAAAGACTCGGCCGATATATCAGTTATTGATAAATATCGAAATCTGTATCGGCTTTCAAAATCCCATATTGGTCAGGCTCTATAGTAGATAGAGACAAATTAGCATACACGCACAGACAGACAGGCATGCGCACACACACACAAGCACAAACACAGGCACGCATGTATGCACACACAGAGGTACCACACAGGTACGCATATACAAGCATACACAAAAGTTGCAAGAGGAAGAGTAGGGGATGGAGAGAAATTGACAAGCGTGATTTATTTTTCTGGAGAGGTTGTACAGGACTGGGTGGCGGTCATATTTTGTATCACTATGTGGTACATCTAGTTTTCCCAATAATGACCGGCGTTCTATACATTATATATTAAATTAGTATAAAGTATATATACTTTTTTGATCCTGTGAGGGAAATTTGGTCTCTGCATTTAACCCAATCGGTGAATTAGTGAAACACAAACAGCACACAGTGAACACACAGTGAGGTGAAGCACACACTAATCCCGGTGCAGTGAGCTGCCTGCTTCAACGGCGGCGCTCGGGGAGCAGTGAGGGGTTAGGTGCCTTGCTCAAGGGCACTTCAGCCGCGACCCACTGGTCGGGGCTCGAACCGGCAACCATCCGGTTAGAGTGCTAACCAGTGGGCCACGGCTGCCCCAAATTATTATATGTAGTTATATTAATTATATGTAGTATTGTGAGTAGGCAACATTCGAAGTATGGATTGGAATTGTGCTAGCCTGGTCTCTAGATCTCCAGATCTAGTCTGACAAACCATAGTTCATAACAGTTTCCCTCAAAAATGTAAAAAATGTCAGGCCAATCACTGACGAGAGGGGAAGACTGTTCCAAAACTTATTTTCATAAACGGAAGTACACCTGCAAATGTCAGAAAATGGGGAAATTTATTTACAGCAAAGGTAGACACACATACATTGTTTCCTGACAGTTGGTGCTGTTTATTCAGTTTGTAAAGTTTAAACGAAGTAGCATCAGTAGTAACCTGATCAATGTGATTGGTAAGGCTGGATCAATGATTTCAAAGCTAGTGCCCATTGCGATGCAAGTGTCGCAAACGTTTCCCAATCGAGAGTTGCCAGACTCTATTCACTTCATGATCGAATTGTGCATTAACCAGATCACTTCTATTACACACTGCCGCACTTGGAAGATGTCTACACTAATCAGAACATCCTACCATGTGACAATTGAGGAACTAGCTCCACACAAATTTGCTTCCTATCTCAAATACAGAACATTAAGCACACTTTTTTTCTACTGTCACACTACAGATGTAAAAACAGCAAGATCTGATGATACTCTTACTAGGCAAAAAACAGCTGTGACCAACTACTCCAACTAATGTTACTTTTTTTACTTTTGGTTTGCTCTTTGTAGCGTTTCAACAATGGGACACCTACAGCAGATCATCACAGCCCTGTCAGTTGTGTTCAAATACCTGCCCAAACAAAGGGAGATCTACAAGACTGTCAAAAGCCCCCAGAAAAACGGTAGGTAGACAAATAAAATCAATAACTTAACCTATACGGTCATTCCGTAAAAGTCCAGGAAAATGGTTGCTGCACTGTCTCAGAGTTTGCTCAAAATGTGTCTACCTAATATTAAGTAAGACCTGTAAAATATTTTTGTTAAATTCCAATGTTTTCACACGTTTTTGTATCCACAGGACACCAATCATTATTTTGTCTGCAAATACAATACTTTATTAATGTTGAGCCAATATTTGAAGTCTGCACAAATGCGCATGAAGATATTAAGGATAAAATAAAGTGTGATTGCAAATTTTTTGGTAATGTTCATAGGACCATAATGGTATGTGGGGTAGCTACTAGCTAGTAGGAACACGAAAATCAACGTTGAGCGTATAAAGTGCCAATGATTTCATTAATTTTTCATTCATACATAAATACCCTTACTTGGTAACATTGTATACCAATGCGTTTTCATTTTTGTACCTGAGGCAAAACAATGTACACTAAATATGATAGACTGAGCTACTTTCACATAGATGTTCAAGTGCCTTCTAACTACCTCACCATTTTCATCCTATGAAAATTACCAAAAAACACAACCTTCCTTTGTTTAATCCTTAAAATCTTCAAGCCCATTATTTGTGCTCAATAATAACATTAATACATTATAGTATTCTCTTTTTCTGTAAAAAATCTATCATTTTGTATTTTTTGTGTTTTGGTTTCCACTCTTTTTTACATGATCACGTGTATGCTTTTATATCATTTCATGTAACCGTTGAATAAAATCTGAGATGATGCTGCAACCGTCTTATCTGATTTTGCACGGAATGATAGTATTTTGATTAAACATCCACTGTTCTTGAAGTATGAAGAATGCATTTGTAGCCTACATTTTTGTTCAGATAAAAAACAACAACATGCATAATCTCTTAAATATTAAATATAAGTAGGGTAACTAGCAGGTGGACAGCGTTTCATTCATACAGGGAAATGTTATTCCAAAGAACTTTCTGGAAACATAGTATATGGGAAGATTCAAACTCCTAAGTGATCAGCATCACATCCAACAACTACAAAATGTACTAAAAAACATTACATGGCTGCACCCCCTCTTTCGCTGAAGTCACACTGATGAGTGTTACACATTGTGTTTTGTAGCAAAATGTCTGATGCTGAATTTCTCATGGAGTGTGTAGAGGAGGAATTGGAACCATGGCAACAGATACACACGAACGAAAAGCCTGGAGGGGTTGGGTCTTTGAAGAGGATCAGAACTGCAAAGCGAGGTGGTTTGTCTACACATTATATCATTAGAGTTCAGTGATGAGAATAATCCTATTGATTTTGAGCTTGTTTTTTTTATTTGAGAGGTGTGTCACAACCATACAAAGCATAATTCTGTCTCATAAGCTTCAACATGATGTAGACTTGTATAATTCCAGTACCACTGAACTTACTCTTTATAGAAGTCAATTCCAAAATACAGAGAAAAATGAGAACTAGCGATGTAAATGAGGTGTTTTGCTGAAGCCACAATTGTAATTGCCTCTAAGAATTTTAACAGCAGTTGTCTCAAACTTCTCGCCTGAGGCCCCAGCAAAATAGACCTAGAGCATCACCTGGCCATGGCAATGCTTCACTTTAAACATGGTGCACCTTTCATTGTGCATCTTCCAGACATAACCACTGGTCAGGAGGCCCAAAAAGTTCTACGGTTTGTTCCGTTGCTCCATAGAATTAACCGCCAAACCTATCGTCACTATGGTTTTGGTTCCGTATTCTGTTCATGCTTATAGAACAGTAGTACGTTTGGATGAGGAAGTATGAAGAATATCCTGAAAGGTGCACCATGTTTAAAGTGAAGCATGGCCATGACCAGGTGATGCTCTGGGCCTATTTTGCTTCCTCTGGCACTGATAAACAGCTGCATCATGCTTTCCATAGAAACCAATAGAAATGTAAAGTGAGTACATTTAAGCCTATTGTCCATTAGAAATGGACTGATATTTCTCAGGAATGCTACCACAGCTGACATCTGACTACCCCTAACCTTAGCACTGGATTTTAACAATGAAAAATGTGCTTATATCAGTGCAAAACTTTTTGTGAAGGGTGACCATGACTTTTGACCATGTCTGTTTGACAGTATTCACTTCCCGCAGCATTTTGGTATGATTTGAGTTTGATATTTTGTGTTAAATCTGGGGAAACCAATTGTTGTTGCAGTTGTGTTGAGCTATTGAAATGGTCCTGGTTTGTTTGTTTTCTCAAAAAAACTCCAAAAGTGTGTGTTTCATACAAAGGTGTAATTCAATGTTGAAAATAAACATCAGTCTCAAATGGGCCTACCATGGCAAAACGTACAAATGTATGCGCAGAAGATCATGCCATATTTTTTTCTCATGCCATATTGCACTTGCACCCCTATAAGCAGTGGTGGAATGTAACGAAGTACAAATACTTCGTTACTGTACTTAAGTAAATTTTCCACGTATTTGTACTTTACTTAAGTAGAATCTATAGTGCATAGTTTTGACTTTTACTTCGTTACATTTTGCAGCAATTATCTGTACTTTTACTCCGCTACATTTCTACAACACCATCGTTCCTTTTTATATTACATTTTATGATCTTTTTTTTTTTCTCTTTGAAAAAACATGTTTGTTTCACCAGGGGGCTGGGTTGCTACCAAAGATAGAGCGCTACGTGCCCCGCTTCTAAATCTTTGAAACTAGTCTAGACCAGGCAAAGTGTGAGCTTGTAGCCATCTGCATTCGGTAGGCTATATTCACCAGAACCATGGCTATACTGGACATGCAACTGTGTTCTGTGCCCCAAGCATATGCTTGCCTTTCTCTGTCTATTATCTGCAGCGTTAGGGCCTCCTCTCCGATGAGATTGCGAGTCCGCGGAGCAGCGAAGCTACAGGCTATGCCCATGCGTCTGTCACACCTCTGATCATTTGCGGCACAAATGAATGGTAGACTATAGAACCGCTGTCCGAAAAAAAACTAAACATGTTCCAGATTAAAATATTTCTTAATTATGTGATCAAATAAAGAGGCATAGCCTACATTTGGGGGGTAGTAAAGTGAGCGCTCATTCCATGTTTATGCGCGTCTGCGCAAGTTGAACTGAACCTTATCATAAAGACACATTTCTCAACAACATTTCTGTTCAATCTGGACCAGCAGAATTGGCATTATGATACACCGGACGTTTCCCTTGTCTACCCCGATAAACTTCAGGCTCTCGTGTTTTGCTGAATGATACTTAACTCATCGCAGATCACACTAGATAACCAGAATTAGTCTCCAGAATTGTAAGTCAGAATGTAAACTGGGCCACGGATGGTAAGCACAATTACATCAGCTTAAAACCTAAAACTAGCTTCATTAAAATGCCACACCTCATAGGCTACTGATTTTTTTTTTTATTAGAATAGGCCTATATTAAGATAATAAATCATTATGCAAGTACTTTTACTTGTAATACTTAAAGTACATTTAAAATCAGGTACTTTTTACTTTTACTTAAGTAGAGTTGGCATTGTGGTACTTTTACTAAAGTAAATATTTCTCTGCTTATTTGTACTTTTACTTAAGTACTGAGTTTCAGTACTTCCTCCACCACTGCTTATAAGAGGATCACTTGGAAATTGCCACTCTCAGGTTATTTGAGTTTGAGACCCTTAGTTACAGCACCAGAAAAGGAAACTGTCTCTTGTCTGCCATCTTTTACAGTTACTAGAAAGCCTGCAGTGGTGACTCGTGTCCTTGCTCCTGCCCCTGCCCCAGCCCCTGCTCCTGCCTCCGCCCCTGCCCCTGCCCCTGTCCCTGCCTCTGCCCCAGCCCCTGCTCCTGCTCCAGTGTCATCCACTCACGTGGTGCTATCAGGCCAGGCTTTATCTGGCAACACAGGCAGCAGCAAAGACACGACGGTGCCCCTGCTCACCAACACACGTGAGTACCTGTGGCACTTTTCAGGTCTGCTGAGACATACCCTTACTTTACTAGTGTGCACAGTGTGTCATGTTTACTTTGGACAACAGCAGTCCTGACAAAGATATGAATGTCCCTTTTCCAAATGTCAAGGTGTACACCTATAGCCTCTATAGCTTTAGCTCTAACTGGCAGAATGAGGCACATAACCTATATGACCTTTAGTTTCCTAAATTTCCATTGGGATTAATAAAGTACCTACCTACACACTTTCACCTACCTAACTAACTACCAACCAACCTACCTATCCGTTTCCAAAAAGTTGGGACGCTGTGTAAAATGTAAAAAAATAAAATATATAATAATCTGCAAATCTTGTAAACCCATATTTAGTTACAAAGGACAAAGACAACATATTAAATGTTGAAACTGACAAATTTGACTATTTCATGGAAAATATAAGCTCATTTTGAGTTTGATGCTGCAACACTTCCCAAAAAAGTTAGGACCGGGACAAAAAAAGGCTGGAAAAGTTGTTGCTAAAAGATGCTAAAGAACACAAGGAGGAACATTTTGTAACTAATGAGGTTAATCATGATTTGGGTATAAAAAGAGCCTCCCAGAGAAGCCGAGGTATTCATCACTCTGAAAACCTGTGTGGGCAAATAATGCAACAACATTAAAATAGAACTATTTAACAATTTATATGTTGTCTTTGTACTATTTTCAATTAGATATAAGGTGTAGCGGATTTGCAAATCATATCATTCTGTTTTATTTAAGTGTTACACAGCGTCCCAGTTTCTTTTAAAACGGGATTGTACATACCGGTAATAAAGTGTCTACTAAGTGAATATAAGTGATTATTGATGTGATATGGGCTTCATACGTAATGTGATGTGTAATCTGTTCTCCCACAGTATCTGTCCTCACCCCCATGGCTTCAGTACCAGTCACAACTCTGCCTTCTGGTTTCCTCCTGGTACTTCCTGTTACATCCTCGAACTGACACCACCTGGCTCCATAGTTTTCATTCTCTGACCAGACTGACTTTCCTGGCCACAAGTACTGAAGGGAGGGACACGTTTAGAGATGAAAAAGTTGATGAACAACTGCAAGCGTACACAGAATGGGCAAAACTCTGCTACAAAACCCTGATGCATGTGAAGCATTGTGGGAAAGAAGCAGGCCAAGACAATGGATATCAGTCACAACAGCGCCATCTGAAGACGGAGAAATAGATCACTGTTGAAAATCAGACTGTAGACACTCACTTCTGAAATTCAGATAATGATTAAAAAAATATAAAGACATCTCTCTGAAGATATGAGGAGGAGACAGATGTTCAATAAAAGTGACATTTATTTTCTTAATGTAGGATGCATCGTGTTTTGAGTTGATGTGAAGTCCCACATTGCTGAAGACAACACTGTTTTAAAACCATGCTGCCTTTATTCCATTTTATAGTAGCAGGGCATTGTTACAAAACAGAAAAGATGTCTACCAGGTGTCTGACACAAGTTGTCAGATGTAGGACTTAGGACTTCTTATGTAAAAATGTCAAATAGTGTACAGGGACTGTCTACAAAGTGGCATGCCAAAAGAGAAAACCTACCACAAAAGTATTCCATAACTTTAAAATCACCTCACAGTTAAATGGTCTGCATAGGCTTAACTACATTTAGTTTGGGAGAATAAGCTTTTCCACCTTCCAAATTATACAAAAGCCTTTTTTCCTCCAAGTTATGTGCTATGTAGCCTAAAGAATAACAGACCATTGTGTGAAGTGATTTTTTTATTATTATTATTATTGTGAAGTGATTTTCCCCAATGAAAAGCCAATATTATAAGGCCTTTTTCCTGCTGTAGTATAATAAATAGGAGACCATTGATGTGTAGTGATTTGGTGATCAGCCACTACCACCTAGCTATTTTAGTCTATCTCCTCTCAGGGTTACACTTTGTAGACGGTCCCTGCACACTCATTTGACAGCCTAACATGTTAGGCCATTTATCCAGTTCTGTGTCGTTTTCTTTTTCATGAAAATTAAGTTTTAGCTTGTTGTCTCACTCACTACATTTGAAAAGAGGCATTGTTTGTTTTGTTGTTTACAATGTTTTACCTCAGACCTAATGATCAACAGGAACTTGGGATCTGTGCATAGCCTGTCCTGCCCCTCTGTAACCTTGCCAATTCTGACGTCCCGTACTACAGAATGACAATAGAGCCTACCTGAAAACCATGGCAGAAAATAATTAAACATTTGAGGAAAAATTGGTTAATTACAGAAAGTAATTATACATATAACTGTCTAATGAAGTCTAGGCTAATATTTGAATACAATGTTATTTATAAAATGTTATAAGAGAGTAATAAAATGTTTGAAAATGAGAGATTAATGTGCACATATGCCTATGCTATGCTTTGTTTACATCACTTCATTAAGTATAAGTATATAAGTGTATATATACTCTTTTGATCCCGTGAGGGAAATTTGGTCTCTGCATTTATCCCAATCCGTGAATTAGTGAAACACACTCAGCACACAGTGAGGTGGAGCACACACTAATCCCGGCGCAGTGAGCTGCCTGCAACAACAGCGACGCTCGGGGAGCAGTGAGGGGTTAGGTGCCTTGCTCAAGGGCACTTCAGCCGTGCCTACTGGTCGGGGTTGGAACCGGCAACCCTCCGGTTACAAGTTCGAAACACTAACCACTTTACATTAGAATTGCAATGCAAACTGTAGTATAACAGTTTTGTGTTTGTGTACCATCTGGGATGTTTGTGTGCCACCTGGACATGCCATGTACATATCTAGGTGGATAAATGAATTCAAACTTAATCATCTCACACATTGCTATAGTGTTTTCATACTGCACTTAGGGTTATAGTAACAGATAGTTAGTTGCACTGTTACAAACATAGCTCTCATAGCTGTGTATTTGTAGCCCACATCATGGTCAGTAATAAGGCCTATAGTGGACCTAGACTCTGAAAATGTAAGAAAGCTGAAAATCTTCCTGTGTAGAGAATACAACACAGGCTGATATGATTCATGAAGCTCTAAATTAAAGGCCAGCTTCAATAACATCAATAACATCAGCTCAACAGAACTCCCATTACAAGTGCGTTCTGTATTAAATGAGGCGCGAGGCTGCGCTGCGGTCAGGTGCGTAGTAACACTTCCCATGGCCCTCATTAAACATGGTGAGTTGGCCAATGTAAAGAAATAGTTTTTGTGAGACCCTATGTTAAGTGTTTTAACAGCGCTTTTTGTTTGCTTTAAACGGCATTATAATTTACATAGTTTAACTTATTAATAAAAGTAGTGCGTTTTTCAACGACATGTCGTCGAGGAGGAGGTTCGTTTTTGGAAAGTAGGCCATTTTAGCTACTAACTCCGCCTCCTTTTAACCATGATTACAACCAATCGGGAATCAGAACTCAAAAGGGGAAATTGCGTAAAACGGCGAATCCACCAGTGCTAGAGCGAGTGAATAGCGAACGTCTGCCCCCTCAGCGCAGGTATTTTTGTCCGTGAGTGAGCAGCCCGCGAAGAAATTTCATGCGTTCGTTCAGAGAAATATAGAAATCCCCCAGCTCAAAGAAAGGGTGAGTTCTATTTGTTATCCAGAGAGTTGGTTGTTAGATACAAACGTGTGAGCTCAGCCAATTGTCGTAATTCTTATTGTAACACAATAGCGATTTGCGGAAGGAGCCGCGCGTAGCTGTGCGCAGTCTGTGATGTATCAATTGTTAAGATGTTCCAATCCAGGAAATACCCGCGCTTATTTAGATATAACCAAACATCATTTTACCGGGCACATTTGATTTTATGATGCATATAGTCGTCTCCAACCACATGGCAGCGTAATGCTGGTTACAGTTATGTTCCCTTATTTAATCCAGCTCAAATGTCGGTATGGGAACTACTTTCCTCCCCGCCCCTTCTGTTCTTTTGACGAAGTCGCGGAGCTAGAGCCAATATACATTTTGTGAAGTGGCCTAACTGCATGCCCTCCCACGCTGTGCATAAAACACTGCTGTTGATAAGACATGCCAAGATATACTATTATATTTATTGTCATGATATGTTGATGAACGGAAATTGAACTTTTTCTATTAATGGCATCTGCATTCCTTACCAAATCGTGTGCAGAATTATTGGTAAAAGGTGAATTATCAAAAAAAAACATTGATGGCATTTCACAACAGTCAAGTTCTTTGTGCTTTAGGAACCACACCTGACTGTAACACGTGACTTTACGTCACATAAAAACAATTCTGCTGACACTGACTGTTGACCGCAGGTACTGTTGTGCAGGTTTGGCTGGCTCCATCATTCTGGTGTTAATATTCCCGTGCACGTTGTCACATCCATCACACCCCGTGCACGTTGTCACATTCTTTTTTCCGAAGACCACTCAAATGAGAGTACTATTATAGCACTATGTGTAGATTATGCATACTCCAGACTTTGTAATCAGGTAGTACCCCTAGTTAATGCATTTGTACTCTTTAATTCAGATCAGAATCAGCAACATGTAGAGCTATGTTGTGCTTATTTTACAAACAACATGAATGTTGAATGAGAAGCTGGATTTAACATACATAATTAAATAGAATGCTAAGAAAATGGACACTTTCATCCATCAAAAAAATCTCAAGTGAAGTGTGATTCAAACTCCTAAGAGATCAGGATCATTTCAAACTTCTATGAAATGTACTTCTTCGGCTGCAGTCACACTGATGAACTATTGTGTTTTGCAGCAAAATGTCTGATTCCGACTTGTTCATGGAGTGTGAAGAGGAGGAATTGGAGCCATGGCAACAGATACATGAGAACATAGAGGCTGAAAGGATTGAGCCTTTTGAGAGCATCAACACTGTAAAGCAAGGTAGTGTGTCTGCATATTATAGAACTGGAGATCAGTGATTTAAACCCAGATGAGCTAATTCAGGATTTTGACTTTGGTTCTTTAACTTTTCCTTTCTTTTAACACCAGTAAGGTTAATTTAGTGTGTCATGATCATAGGTAGCATAATTCAGTCATTCTCATCATTTTAGTACCACTAATGTTATAGTCATACTCTCAAATTCCAAGTTCCGCCGTGATTGGGGGAATCGCCGTGAACTGGTTTATCATTGGATTTGTAAATGGGATGCATTCTATAATTGCCTCTAAAGAATGTTTACAGCAACAGTGAAGGAAACTGTATCTTGTCAACTGTCTTTAACAGTCACTGGAATGCCTGCAGTGCAGCCAGTGGTGACCCCTGTCCCAGCACCTGCCCCAGTGGCATCCACTCATGTGGTCCTGTCAGGCCAGACCCTGTCTGGCAGCAGCGGCAGCAGCGGCAGCAGCAAAGACACTGCGTTGCCACTGCGTGAGTACCTGTGAATACCTGTGGCACTCTTCAGGTCTACCGAGACATATCCTTACCATACCACAGTGTGTCATGTTCTACATTGGAAAGAAATAGTATGTGAACCTATGCTAAAGTTGACTAGAAAGAGGAATAAAAACATATCTTTTGGAAATTGATCTTAATGCCTTAATGAAAAAAATAAGAAAATCCAACCTTAAAGGTAACCAATTTTCTTTGTGAATGAATAATGTATCGCTGTATAGTTAATGTATCCTAATAGGCTAACTGAAATAAAACCATGCTAATCTCTAGGTATGGTGAAGGGTATGGAATGATATGGGGCTATTTTAATTCCAAAGGCCAAGGGAACTTTATCAGGATGCATAATATCCTGGATCCATGAACTAACTGGCCTTTAAAAATAAAAATCTGCCTGCCTCTATGGGAATTTAACATAGGGGTTCATATACTTATGCCTCCTGTATTTTAAAGAAGAACATTTATTTATTTACAATACATTATTCATTCACAAAGAAAATTGGCGTCCTTAAAGGTTGGAAAGGTATTAAGAGCAATTTCCAAAAGATACATTTTTTCATTCCTCTTTTTAGTCAACTTTAGCATGGGTTCACATACTTTTTCTTGCCACTGTACTTTGGACAGCAGCACTCGTGACAAAGATATTAAGGACCTTTTCAAATCAGTTGTAAATTCAGACTGATTTTGGATACAAAGGGTCATCCACCCTATTGGTAAAACAAAGTTGGTAAAGATAAGGTCATTTAGTTAATTAACAATATACACAGACAACACATTCTGTCGTACTATTTGAAATTATTTTGACATTTCATCAAATGTCTCAATGCATAGACTGCATAATTCCCTTCCTTTAACGTTGGGTATAACTCTGTTATAATGCCATTTATTTTCCTGTATTGTAAATATTTTCAAATACTTCATGGGTCACATTAGTACTAGGACGTACACATATAACATGCATGTCTGACCTGAATTTACTTCAAAATAAAGTGTCCATGAAGTGAAGTGAGTGTATACTGTATGTATGTTTTTGTACGGGCTCCATCTAAGATATGATGTGTAATCTGTGCTCGTACAGAATCTCTCCTCACTTCCATGGGTTCAATCCCAGTCACGCTGCCCGCTGGTCTCAAGCCGGGCCCAGGACAGCAGCTGATCTTTACTCAGGGGGCGGGAGGCCTCAGCACTGTGGCCCTCTCCCAGATGCTGCTTCCTGGCCACGGCCACGGCACTTCCACCAGCCAGCCTATATTCTTTACCACACAGGTACATGTACATTAAACTTGCATTGATCCAAGTGCTGTGTTTTGAAGAAACATATACAGAAGGGGAATATGACAATGTAACGATTCCCTTGTAATATAATTGACATAATGTAAGTCGCTTTGGAAAAAGCGTCTGCTAAATGAATAAATACAAATGTAAAGACTTGACTTTTTGTTATCTTTATGGTACAACTATGTATTTTGATTCCAGTGGCAATAGAGTGACTAACTCAGCTGTGTTTGGCTTTTGTCTTTGCAGGGTCTTCCCGTCCAAAATTTAACGGCTGGACAGAATCCCCTAGGGATCGTCCTGAATGTCCAACAGGGTCAAACTATTAAACCCATTACGCTGGTGTCAGGTAATAAAAACACATTTCCATATGTTCCTCTTCTCCGTGTGTGTGTGTGTGTGTGTGTGTGTGTGTGTGTTGTTTGTGCTCACTGCCCCTAGTGTGTGTGTGCTCCTGGTGTACTCACTGCTCCTGGTGTGTGTGTGTGTGTGTACTACGTCTGGTCAGTGAGACACAATTTACAGGTTATTCAGTCATTTAGTCGTTGACATTGAGGGGAGTGTTAATTAATTTTCATTGTGTCCCCTAGGTTATATCTGTGGCCTGAAATGCCTTGTATGTGAAAAAAACTTCTTCCCGAAGCACATTTGAATTTATTTCCTCAGCATATTAGGTCATATCATAGATTATTATGGCAATTATTTGAACAGTGAAAATAATAATAAAAGAGTTTTTGAACTTTAATGTCACTAATGCTGATTATTCAATGATTCATTTGAATTTAAATATTTTAAATACTTTCACAGCAAAAATTATATATGCGATTCATTTCGATTAATTAATCACAGAGTATGTAATTAATTCGATTTTTTTTTTTTTTATTGATTGACAGCCCTAACTAAGATATTTTCTTTCACACCTTCCCAGCACCCGGAACTTCAATTTTCAAACAGGCAGTTGGAGGGACCCAAATTATAAATCAGCCAACTCCGTTGCAGACGGTCACGCAGGTTGGAACGGTGAATCACCCGGCTGCACCAACCCACACCACCACCTTCACCAGAGTCCAGATCCCTGCCACCATCACCATCCGCAACACCACCCCAATAAGCCACCCTAAGCCCACTATGGTGACCACGTCCAGTTCCCTACCCTCCGTAAAGACTACAACACTACCAGCAAACATGGGTGAGCTCAGTGAATATTACACTGGATGAATGAATGAGTGAATTAATGATTGTATGAACGAATTAATGATTGCATGAATGAATGAAGAGGTGTTTCGAGGACGTATGATGCGGTGCTGGCAGATCATAAGGAAACCAAAGTAATCAGTTTGCCTTTGGCATAATTGCCTTCTTCAATGACACTTTGGACTTTGCAAAGCTGATGTCTGTCCCTCCTGTACACCACAGCAAACACAAGCGGCCTGCTCACGGTGAAGCCAGGAGAGGGCAGCACTGACCGACCAAAACTGGTGAGCCTGGTCAACCAGCCTCAGACGCTCATTCTGCTGCCGAGCCAGAAGGCCAACGGTCTTCCCGCCAGCTCCACCGCCACCGCGCAGCTCAATATCCAAGGTTTATATGTCACCCTCTCTGGTTCCATCAAGATCAAACTAGAAAAAAAAAGGAAAAAGGCCTTCATGCTAAAACAGAATGGCTCAACTTTGCACCCCCCCCCCCCTCCCTCCCTTTTCTTTGCAGCGAGTTCTACCGCAACTTCACCATCAGGTCTTAAGATATGCCCACGCTGTGGAGCCCAGTTCAAGATGATAGAAGCACTACGTGGACATATGTGTGTAAGTGCATATCTGCAATAATGCATTAAATGGTGCAATAAGATAAGTCCAACAATGATAATAATAAAGTAATAAATAAAGTAATACTGTATACTGTAACAAACTGCAGCAAAAGGTGTCAATTAAGACACAACTGTGTACAAAGGCTGTGGGAATCATTCCGAAGAATCTGTTAATTTCTTGTTCTCTCAGTTCTGTTGTCCAGATCTGACCCAGGCTCCCACCACCAGTAAAGTGTCCCCTCTGACCCAGGCCCCCACGACCAGCAAAGTGTCCGCTGTGACCCAGGCCCCCACGACCAGCAAAGTGTCCCCTCCCATAGCTCCGGTGCCTGTCCAAAAGGAGGCGGAAAAGCTTGTGATGCTTGTGGATGACTTCTACTACGGGACATATGAGGGGAACCGCACCAACGCAGCCCAGGACAACCTGACGAACCCCCTGGTTTTCAAGTGCCTCACTTGTGGCAAGAAATTGAGAAGCAACATAAGGTAGCGTGAATCGTGAAGTTTCTTTAATCGGTCACCTTTTCTCAAGTGCAAATGTGAGGCTAAATTCACACCAAACTTGTCTGATAATGTCGGGCTGGACGAAGATCATATGCGGCCCAAATTGATGAGGTGTGTACTGGTGGCACCAGCGGCCCTGCAGTGGCTTGTTTGCACTACACACTGGCAACACGAGGTGACTCCTTGGATCAGTCAGTCGCCACCTCAGCTAGTGCTTTGGAAGTCTCCTTGGAGTGCACTTAGTTGTAGATTTAAACTACTCCATCAACTTCAGCTATGTTAGGCCTCAGGGGTATTGTGCAAGTCATGGTGAGTGGTTAAAATCAGTCTACATGTCCAGTAACTTATTCACTGACTCAATCCTCCCCCTCTTGCCAGTAGAAACAAGGCCGTATTACACAAACAACACAGCTTCCAGGCTCTGGGCCCTAGTTTGGCACTGGTCATGTCAATTGGCAAACAGCCATGTAGATCTCTGGTGTTTAGGTTATTAGTCTAAGGAGAGCTTTGTTACAGAAACTAAGCTATGTTTTTATGAATTCGGTATATCAGTAAACTGGACTTTTTCTGTTCTGAAGTTGAATGATGTCTTTGTTGAAGAGTTTGTTATAATTCACTTCAGGAATGCTTTCAGTTCTTCTAAATCTGTCTTATGGCCTGATACTGTATTGTGTAGAAATAAAATTTCTCTTTCCATATCAGTTCAGCTCCACTGAGGTCATATTTATATGTAACCAATAAACAGATACCAAATATGACCGCTATTTTTGGACAATTAAGTAGTGCAACTTTTGATGTACTTTCCCAAACCATTAGGAAGAGCATTTCAAGCATATTTATATTTAAGTATACTTTATCCAGATAGAACAGTGAAGAGTGACAGGCAGTGAGAGGGAGAGAGAGATGGGGTGGGATGGGAAAAAGGCCAAAGGTCGTATTCAAACCCGGGTCTTTGTGTGGTACGAACACTGCATCTGCCTGTGTCACAGCTCCCCCAAGAAACCCCCTATTGAGGAGTACGGTCACAAATATGTGATTAGAACATTCACAAACCGAGACTTCCGCACTATGATGTGACTTACTTATTTTTTCCATTTACTGTATAAAGAACACTGAAACTATAGATCGTTCGCATAGAATTGTAGAAGGAGCCAGGAAAAGAATTCACTCCTCAACAGGTCAAATGAGCTTGGAACCAACCTGCTGAAATCCTGACTACATTCGTCTTCTTGCAGGCTCATGAACCACATGAAGCACCACGTGGAGCTTGAGCAGCAGAATGGAGAGATGGACACCCACACATCCTGCCAGCATTGTTACAGACAGTTCCCCACGCCCTTCCGCCTTCAGTGTCACTTGGAGAGTGTACACAGCTCGTACGAGTCCAGCAGTAAGACCCTTCACCCAGCGATTTAAACTACGCTCATGTATTTGATATGGAACAGATGGAAGTCAGTTGGCCCCTGGCCAACAATAAGCCATGAGTTTCTCTTCACATTTTGTTGAAATAATCACGGGTTAATGATATGCTGCTAAGTAGTACAGTGCAATTCCATGCAAAGGTCATCCTACACTCTTTTTACATCATAAATATGGTGTGCAACCATACAGAAACAACATTTTTCACATGGCAATATTATACATGTTTAAAAAGGAGATAAATGGACTCAAGGTTCCAACAAATTGTATCATTTGACAAATTCCAGATTGACAAGGGAGTGGTAGAGCAATGTGTATGCTCAGCTTGCCTTTAAGAGCACAGCTCCTTACATTTGTAATGTTCTTGTTTTTAAATCAGCAAATTCCATGGCCATGTCACATCCATAACGTTTTATAGGAAAAGTTTATGCTACACATACAGTGCTGCAACAATGTCCAAAGTGTCTGTGCAAAGCTGATTTATATCAATGTAAAGTATGATGAACAAATTGTGCCCCTTTCTTACTTTTAAAACCTTTAATGGTGCGTTATGGATGTGACGTTATGGCTGTTACATAATGTGAATTTACAAGAATGGAGACTTTATTTTACCTCAAAGCTGATCAACGTCTGTTCTGGTGGCATGCCAGTTTCAACACATTTCACCTTAGTGTTTACAATTGACATTTCAGAGATTATTAGGCTGATCAAAACCACTGGAAGGCCTAAGCATTAGCTAAACAAAATATAATATTAAAATACCTCCAGTGATTGACATAGCCTATCTTCCCGTAATTGTCATACTGTTGTTGTACAGTAACTGGATTATTGTGTTAGCTGGTGAAGATGGCTGACTTTGCAGCTGGAGTTAACGTAGCAACCTCCTTCTGTTGCAGATGTGTTCAGCCTGCCGTTCACGTCTGTTTAACACAGTTTAATTTTAAATGTGACGTTCCACTATTGACAAAGATTTACAACACGATATGCCAGCATTTGAAGTGTCAGATCCTCTGTTGCTAATACCCACAGAGTAACATGAGTAACGCCAGCAATAAACTAGATGTACCACATAGCAGTACAAAATATGACCTCTGCTCAGTCCTGCACATTCTCTTTGCAAAAATAAGTCACGCTTGTCAATTTGTCTCCATCTCCTACTCCTGCAACTCATGTGCATGTAAATGAGTGTGTGCATGTGTGTTTGCTTTTGTGTATAAAGAAGATCTTTTTTATATTTTAAATTACTTGTTGTAACAAATTATTGAACAAGTATTTATTTTCTGTTTACCAAACCCAGTTTTAATCCTTTCTCCTCAGCCAAGTGTAAAATCTGTGAGTGGGCCTTTGAAACGGAGCCAGTCTTTCTTCAGCATATGAAGAACACACACAAGCCAGGGGAGATGCCCTATGTCTGCCAGGTACACACCTCAAGATTATGGGCTCTATTTTAGCAATCCAAATGCATTGTCTGAAGATGGGGCCCTGTATATACATTGCATTCGAGTTGTCTCTATGAATAAAAAGCCCTATTCTTCGACTTAGCTTTGTTTTGTTTTTTGAGAGAATTGAAGGAAATATAGGATTACACTATCTTAATGTAACATAATGTAATTATGGTAGGCTATACTGTGAAAATTGGCCGCATATTAGATTAGATTCAACTTTACTGTCACTACACAAGTAAAATACCAGTACAATGGAAAAAAATGGTCTCTATGGTTCTTGTACATTTCAGGTGTGTCAATACAGGTCGTCATTCTACTCCGATGTGTACAACCACTTTCGCACCTGGCATGAAGACACACGTTACCTGTTGTGCCTTTACTGCCTGAAAACCTTCAAGAATTCCAATTCTTACCAGCAGCACTTTTCCCGACATCAGGTGAATGTAGACTCAGTTTCTAAACTAGGTGTCAATAGTACATTGATAGTAATTTGGATATCACTGATAAATGAAGTCCCAGTCAGGCAATTATGAGTTTTATTTACAATTATGTGCATCAAGGAAGAGACAGCATGGCTTCACATAAAGGTCCACCAGCTCTTCTAACTAAGCAACCCAATAGTCAGGGTTTGAGTGTCCTTCCAGGTTGATGAAAGATGGTGCTGGTCATCATTACATGGACCACACATAATTTTGCAATGATGTGTGCTTGAGCAAGCATAATATCAATTCATTCTGTTCCTGTATTGTCCCTGAGTAGAGAAAGGGGGAGTATTATGGTTTTGCAGTGTGCGTCAGTAGCTATCTGCTCCGGATTGACAGGTTGACCGCTAAACAGGGTCTGATTCAGTGTGGCCCACATAAAGATGGGCTGACCAACGGCATCTTCTATCAGCCTGGAAGGATACTTAAACCCTAACTATTTCCCTGTCTAGTTAGAGCAGCTGGTGCAAAGTCATGCTGTCTCTCCTTTGATGCGCACCATTGTATAAAACTCTGTTCCTTATTTCCCTATTATTGTCTGACTGGGTCTTCATTCATCTGTGGTAACGAAATTACCATCAGGAGAAACAGAGAAACAGCCAACTTAGTTGAATTATTCTATCCGACCATAATTCTTACTGTCAACATTAGGACACATAATAACAAAAATAAATAACAAACATCAGCACATAAACTATTTATGACTACAGTATATGCTGTAAATCATAAGGCATGAATTTTGATTCCAATTCTCAAGACAGAAGTGCTTGTCTGTCCATGTGGTGGGCTTGTGTTAAAAAATGTTATTTTGTAGTTAAAAAATCCTTGTATTTTCATTAAAACTTTAACAAAATGCCTTTTAAATTCATTATGTACCTTGACAAGTGTTATTTTTTGAGCAGAAATCTACAGTGTACCACTGCAACAAATGTCGGCTACAGTTCCTCTTCACTAAAGAGAAGCTTGACCATAAGTTGTGCCATCACAAGACTTTCCGCAAGCCCCAGCAGTTGGAAGGAGTCTCGGCTGGTACTAAAGTGAGTGACATTACTTTTTTTCCATTACTTGGTGTTAAAGGAGAAATCTGACGATTTTTCACAACTACAGCGCTACATGTTCTAGAGTGTAGCGCTGTAGTTGTGAAAAAGCTGCCTGGCTGCTTTAGCTGTTGGAACTAGCAACTAAGATAGAGGTAAAACCGATTGTTTTCGGGGGGGGGGGGTTTTCCGTACCGACAGTACTCGTGACCTCGAGAAAGGGAGATCTATGTGAAAACTCGCCGGATTTCTCCTTTAAGCAGACACTTTTGTCCAGAGTGACTTACGGTGAACTTCAGGGACACACATTGTTCCACAGTGAACTTTTTGACCGTTATTATGCCGTCATCCGGGTACTTTCAGTGCGTTATCTGTAGAGTTTTTGCGTTATCTGCACTGTATACTTAAACTAAGTACTTGAAGTGTGCAAATATGTGGTTTAAAACACAGCCTGTGTTTTAAATGTGGTAACCTCTGACTTAGACAAACACACTATAGGTAAATTCAATATACTGTGATGCTTTAACAGTGATATTTTCAGAGACAGTTATCATACAGTGAAAATCTTTTTTTTTTTTTTCATACCGTTGTAACCCTAGCAATGACTGACATGTTTTTGTATTGTTCTAAACTTATCCTGCAGGTTCTGATAGCTAGCGAGTTGACCGCTCAATTCTATCTCTCTCCATCAGGTGACAATCAGAGCATATGCAATAAATAAATTGCGTAGCACTAGCTCTGGGCCACTTCCAGGAGCACCACCACCGACTCAGCCCAAACCAGAGCCAGCGCCAGCACCAGTCCGCCTTCCCCAGCCCAGCGTACCCCCCCAGCCCATGCAGACCATACAGATCATTCAGCAGCCCAGAGCCAGTGCATCCAAGAAGCCAATCAGCAAGATGATCGAGTTACTTACCAAATTCCAAGAACAGAGGTGATGTAGTGTGGCTCTCAAAATGTGCACAGTTTAGAGCTTGGTGCTATTTGTAGGAGATTTCCATTTCATTCTACATTTTCGCTAAGGCCCTGATTGCACATTATCAAATCACACAAACCTCATTATGCTGAAATGAAAATTGACACCAATGGCACCAATAATTTTTGTTATTTAATGTAATTTTCAGCTAATTGACATGTGAACCCATCTCTCTCCATCCATCAGGCCTCTCCATGGCAAGCAGAAGTGTATTGAGTGTAATTATGAGGTTCCGGACTTCTCCCATCACTTTCCCACCTACGTGCACTGCTCCCTGTGCTCTTACAGCACGTGCTGTTCCCGGGCCTATGCCAACCACATGATCACGTAAGCTATAGCCATAGTGTCTTTTAAATCCACACAATGTTGTGATGAAATTAGGCATTGGATTAGAGTTTAACCATCTTTTAATATCCTATTACTGGACCTGTTTTTTATGCTGACACATGCAGCAACAGAGAAATTCTTTGTTCTCTGAGTACTTGACAAATTCAAGACTGATTCTGATTCTTAGTAGAACCTATTCATATCTGTTTTTTTTTTTGTTTTTTTTTATTTTAATTTTTTTTATTCAGCAACCATGTTGCACGCAGGAACCCAAAACACAAAGGATATACGCTGCCACCTCCAAGGCAAGTCTGAGTTTTCCCCAATTCTGACCCTCCCTCATGGCTTAAAACTTGTACTAGATCTTAACTTAACACTGTACTGTATCTTAACACTGTACTGTATCTTAAATAAAGGAGTTGTTCCTCTTTAGTAACCATTTTCTTTTCACTTGCAGCTTGTTAAGGATGGTCTGTTCAGACTGTGATCTTGTCACCTTCAATGGTGACATGATGGCCAGGCACTTGGTGCAGAACCCTGACCATTCCTATAGTACCTGCACTCCAAAAGGTGTGTGTCCCTCCACCTCCAATCAAACAAGGCTGATTACACATGCAAATGGCCTGGCTGTGGTCATAACGTAATAATTATATTGGACAGACCAATTTTGTGTTCATTATAGGTTGTGTGTTCGGATTGTGAATATTTAAAATGGTGGTGTATGTGTGTCGCTCGGTGTTTATCTGTGCTGAAAGTTTCATTGTGCCCAGCATGACGGCTGTTTTTGGTGTGTTGCGTTGCATCATTGCTGTGGAAAAACAAACAATTCATCAAATTCTTTTTATTTAAAAAGCTGAAATAAAATGCATCTTTCTTAAACTTTAAAGCAGATGTGTGTGCTTTGTAATACTGCAATGTTTTGGTGCTGTACAGATGTCTTTGATCCCTTGGGGAGAACATTAATTAAGCATGCACAATTATGCCTGTGCCATTTTGCTATGTCTTGCGATTCTTTTGGGGCTTAGCTTAGATTTGTTTGCAATGGGTGCTTTGTTGGTTTTGCCTGATTCATCTGAATGCATTTGGGTGACACCACTTGCATTGTAAGTTTGCTACCCCATCAATTGTGTTCATTTCTGTTCACTCTCTGTAAAATTGAATACACGAAAATGTGCTTACTAGCTAGTGCTCCAGAATAGTTTTTGAAAAATGTCCAGGTGGTGTTGGCATGTTAACACAGCTCCTGCTCTCAGCTCGCTTTTTTTTTTTTTTATATCTTTTTTTTTTGTCAACCCTGGCTACTATATGTGATTTCAGGCCAAAGAAGGTCAGAAAAAGCAGTAAAAACAGTTTTCACTGTTACCCTTTATCAGTCAGTGGGGACCACTAAGCCTTTCCTCAAGCAGTGGTTGCAGTGAGCAAAAAGGCACGGAGGGCCTTATGTGAAAACTGCAAAAATAAATGAAATAGGCCAACAAGGAGAATGGAACCACTTGGAGCAGCTTATCCATTACATGTTTGCTCTGGTCTTTTAATTTTCAGCATGAATCATACTTAACTGGAGTACAGCTTAAATATATCTCAACTCTAAAGAGCAGAGGTCTAACTTTGTTCCTATGATCCCTCCCCTCCCCACAGAACTTCTGGAGTCGGATATAGAGTTCAGCGAGGTTGAGGAGGAGGAGGAGGAGGAACTGCGAGGGGAAGGAACTAGTGATGTAGGAAAGGAACCAGATTGGGCCTCGGTGGATGCCTGGATCGGCGATGGCCAGAGCAGTAAACCCATCCCAGAATTCACTGACCCCAGTGGGCCCTGTCACACTCTGAGCAAACACAGTGACGCTATTGACTACTTCCAGTTACTCTTCCCCAACTCGCTGATGCAGCTCATCACCTATGAGACCAATGCCTTTGCCAAAAGCCAGCACTTCCTTGGGCATGGAGACTCTCACTGGACTCCTATGACTGAGAACGAACTCAAGGGATTTTTTGGTCTATGCATTTTCATGGGTTTGCGTAATCTCCCCGAAACTCAAATGTACTGGTCCTGTCAACACTACGATGGCTGTGCAGTCTTCATGAGGACCATGACATGCAAACGCTTCCAGCAGATAGCCTCAAACATTCGAATGGGGAGCTGGGTCACTGAATGGAAGGGCAGCAGTAGCAGCGGTAAGGATCGGCTTCGGCTCTTTCGGCCCATGCTTAACATCCTGGAGGTCAGAATGTGGGAAACGTACAAACCCAACAAGAACCTGACCATTGACCGTGCCCTACTGCCACGTCTGGGCACTGAGGCTGGCAATGAGAAACAACGAGAAGCACAGCCAAGAATATGGCTCCTCTGCGACTCCAAATCTGGATATTGTCATCGACTGCACATTCAGATGCGATGTAGAAGAGGTAGTGAAATCTGTCACAGTGTTGTGCCTGCTTTATTGGAAGGTATGGAAGGTAAACATCATCAGTTCTACCTGTCAAAATCTCTGTCATCTATCCCTATCATGCAAGAGTTGTTGGGCCACCAAATCTATAGCTCTGCTTCAGTGCTTCCTCGGTCCCCGGTTTTGCCCAAAGCGCTTTGGGACCAGGAACGTGTTGAGACGCCTGGAGATTTTCGGCAGTACACCTGTGGCCCGGTCTTGGTGACCCGATGGAGGGATGTTAAGGAAATGTTCTGCATGTCAACCAACTGTCAACCAGGCCGACCCGATGATGTCTGGAGGAAGTCCAATAGCAAGGCTGGGGAACTAGTTTCCATCAAGAGACCGCTGGCTTTTAAGTTGCTCCAGGATAACATGCGGGGCGTTGATATCTGTAACCAGCTGCTAACTTGCAACCCTTTGGGAGGGATTGTCCTTGACACACACTGGCGCTGCCTATTCTGCCTCTTGGTTAATTTGAGCATCATCAACTCCTTCATTGTACTTCGAGAGAGCCGCAAACACAACCCACCCATATGGGTGCAAGATGGCAGGTTCTCCCAAGCCCAGTACCGTAAACGTCTGGCCTATCAGTTGGCAAAGTGTGCATATAGAAAACCTGAACCGTTTGTTCGTACAGTTCGTAGACGCCGGAGAAAGCGAGTAAAGCTATTAGGCTTTCGAATCAAGGAAGAGAGAGAGTCCGACAGTGATCAAGAAGGTGTGAGACACTACTTGTGCAAGATCACTCCAAAGACCAGAAGGTGCAGGAACTGTACGCTGAAGAACGCCCGCCACGAGTCCGTTTTTGGTTGCAGTGCTTGCAAGGTGAACCTGTGCAAGGGTCACGTGTGCTTCTGGGAATACCATGGATTCTCCAGCCAACTGAAAGGTCTTGAGTTGTCTTGTGTTGTTTTGTTTATTACAGATACCATGCTTTCTGAGACATCTTGTAAAAATCTAAAACAGTTGTATACATTATACATAATAGTGATATTTTCAACACAAAATCACTTAATTATTTGTGTTGTCCCCATGAGAAGTCTTGGCTGGTTGATCACAGTAATTAATGATGCTTAAGATTGTAATATGTGCAGTGGTATGTGTCGAAGCCGAGTTCCCTGAATGGTGAAATGTGGGTAGAAGCTCACTTGTATGAAACAGCCAAGCATATCACTTCCTGTTAGTGGTCAAACATCTCAGACATCACATTTCCAGTCAGACGGGTCATGGGTCTCTAGGAAGATGTGCTCAACAGAAACACAAGTTACATTGTTACATTACAAGTTACATTGGTAGCTGCTGTTATTCTGAACTCAGAAGAAATTAGCTGAAGATTTGATGTTTATTATATTTACATAAGCTTCAAACTAAACCCATTGAAGATTTTTCCATTGGATATTATCAGTACATTAGGAGCAATGTGTTCTAAAAAATGAAAATTGAAGTACAGCTTTAGGCATTTTCAATATTCAACAGTCATGTGAAATTCTTCAAGAGAGTGTTTCAAATGCCTTAAGCATACAAATACGTTGCAGTGTAGTCTACATGGGAATATAAACACCTGCTGTGTCAGAATTGTTACATCATTAACCAGTAGTGTAATTTTTAAAAAAATTAGCTTGCTAAAATTAGGTTTCTGAATGAAGGTCCCTGGGACACTGTTTGCACTTTCCTTAAAGCAGACAGTATAGGAAACTGTTTTTACCCTGGCTTTGTTCAAGAAGGAGAGTTCGGTGCATGGCCACAGAGCTACCTTGAACCTGAAACATGATTGTTTCCTCCTTCATATCATATGCAATACTCAGCCTTTGAAATGGATTCTAATTGAACAGGCCAATCTGATGATTCGAACCATAGACTATATATATACCGTCTATGATTCGAACCATCCCTCTGATCACCACCCTCTTTCACACATTACCACTTCCAGTTGGAGATTCAGGTAGAAGTTTCTAGAGCCTGTTGTGAGCGGTCCGTGTACAGCTCACTTAATTATTCATGTAGGTGTCATATAAAAATGAATGACACTAAATATCTGCTAATCTCTCCCTCCCAGCCTAATTATAGAGCTGTAAATGGGCTTGTAAAATAGCATGCAGACCAAAGTTGCCTACCTTCTATAACATCAGAGAACAAGGTCAAATACTCAATTGAACTCAATGTTCATCCACTATAAACTTTAATACAGGCAACGTTAATGAAAATTGATATGTGCACCAGTGTGACTTGAATGAAGACTAATTTATAAAAAATAGAATGTCTATGAATGATAACGTCAAAGTCAAGATGAACACACTACCTTGTTTACCTTTGATGGATATGTGTACAGGGCTCTCTAAATTGTTAACAGATGTATAAAAATGCTTCAAATAGCAGTAGCATAAACATGCAAAGAAGATGTATGAATTTTAAAATGCGTGTAATCCTTCATATATTGTATTGTCATTGTTGTAGGCCTAGAACTATTTTCTGTAATTTATTTATTCTTACATCAAAAAACACTGGCTGTGACTTTAAATGGCTTAAATTGCCTGGTGTACTGTAAGTTTGAAACAGTCTGAAAAAGTAATCCTCATTATTCATGGCCCCATTTCATTCTGGTCAAACAGATAACATCCTAATGACCTATCCCACTTGTTTCTGTTAATGATTACAAATTGGTCTTCATGGGATTTTACATGTCCACATAGTCCAGCACAATAGAGATGTAACGGTTACTGGTTAACATTCCTGAATCATGGCTGTCGTCGTTGGTGAAGAAAATGCCATTCCGATTTCTACTGAACACTACTTTCAATAGCGTTTTGTACATCTACCACTCACACTGAATTGTTCCTAAAGGAGCCACACCACTTTTGTAACAAGACTTTTAGCTTTTGTTGCTGCTGTGCATGGAGAACAGGCCAATTATGAGGTTTGTCCATCATTCGCAGTTAGTTTAGAGACATTTTCAGCACATTTAAACCATACTGCGATAAAACCGATAACCGCAATAATTTTGGTCACTACAACCGTGATGTTAAATTGTTGTACCGTTACATCTCTACTGCGCAGTGGATTTTGTTAGATAGTATGTGACAAAAAAAACAACAAATAATCAGTAAATATGACCTATCCCATGTAGCCACTGTTCATAGATGCAGTGGTATGGCGGGAAACGATGTGTTTTTGCATGTAAATATTTTTACTGCCATGGAGAGCTTGTGCTTGACACTTTGTTAGATTTGCAAAGTTTTACCTCAGAGTTAATTAGATAGTTTCCAAACAAAGTACCTGCGTGCTGAACATAAATGAAACGCTGAATAGGTCTTGTTTTCTCCCTGATAAAAATGCAGCTTTGGAAACCTTGTAAAAAATCACTTAGCAGACTTAGCAGTATTAGGTAGGGAATTATGTCAACAGGATACATGTGCAGTCTGATTTACATGTGAACATTATTAAACCTTTGTTAACATCAAACTAATTCTGCAGATTAGATTTGCATATTACTATACCTGTTGGCAGAGTACCAGTTTAAGAGCCTATTCTTCAGTTTTTATGCATACCATAATGCCATTTAAATGCTGATTTTTTTGTTGTGTTTTTCTTTTCTTCTAGTATCCCCAAAAGTTGGTTTCATTGAAAGGTAAGGATACAACACATTCCACAAATGTTTGTCACAAATGGGCATTTATAGTTAAATTAAATTAGTAGTGTCATTAGGATGGTATGCTAGTGTAACAGGTTTTGGCACGCACACACACACACACACACACACACACACACACACACACACACACACACACACACACACACACACACATTGTAAACCGACAACATAGTGATGCATAATATGAACGCTGCATCATGGCAGAAGTATTTTTGTGCAGTGTACATACAGACATGCATTTGGATGTCACCAGAGTATTCTTTGTCTGTTGTTGCAGACCTGCCTTTGTGGAGCAGTGCACACAAGTTTGTGCAAACACACACAAATGCAGAGTCACACACTCACATGTGCAGGCAAACACAGGCGCATACACTTCTTAAACACACACCCTCTGTCTGTCTGATTACTTCAGCACAGGATGGGCAAGTACAAAACATTTTGTATGTCCTTTGTCCATTTGCACATTGCTGACAATAGATAAGCCAGAGGAACAAAAGAAACAAACACATTTCCACCAAGTATTGTATTCCATGGTAAACTAGATGCACCCCATAGCAAGAGAGATAGAGAGACTTAAATTCTCTATGGACCTAACACTGCATGCAAGATGAGCAGACAAAAAAACTGTCAATAGGACTAAAACTGCTACTTTTTCCTTTAGTTGTAAAACCAGGTCTATTTCATTAGTCCTACATTATTCTCTGTTACGGAAAACAAATATAATTCTTTGGGAAATTATATTTAAATATGGCAGGGGTGTCAACTGTGAGAAGATCCTTCTGGTCACTAACAGGGGGGCTCAGGTTATTAAGACAGTCCCAAGTAATATCTTATACCCAATATTAAAGGTTGTATCAGCGATGACGGGGTAACGTCACTTCAAAACAGAGAGCTAGCTCGCTACACTATGTTTGGACCTTTTTTGGGCCTGCAATCGCTGATACAATCTTTAAGTCAATACAAAAGCTAAAGCTTACCCACCTACATTGAGACTTGTTAATGTTACCAAAAACATTTTTGTTTCCATGGTAGCGAATTCAAGTCCCAGATAATGTAGTGTCAGATACAAACTCCAGGTTAATGCTAGGCTGGGTGAACCCAGACAAATCTGCAAGCAAATTAATTTGGTCCACCTTTCGCAAAAATAAATTAATAGAAGTGTACTGTTGGTGTACTTATTTTGAAATAAGAATATGTATAGCTTACTTTTTGTGTACTAATCAGAGATACGCTAAATTGATTTATACTTGGCTTAAACTGACAAGTATACATAAAGGTTTAAGTATATCTAGCCTATACATGATACTTAAATATACTTAATATACTTATACTGATGGAAAAGTCTACATATATTTACTTGTACTTGTAGCCAGAGACTGATCTTTGAGAGGCTGCATGACATATTCTAATATTACTCTTCTGTAAAGACTGTGTTTGTGTTTTAAGACTGTATTACATTGCTCAAACATGCATGATATAACATTCTTTTTTTTTTTCTGCAACAGTCGTGAGGGTTCAGACATGCGGAGAAACAGAGTGTCAGGCTCTGTTTCAGAATCTCTGGGGGAGGATTCCGTGTTGGAGAGGAATCCAGATGAGGAAATGGCTCCCTTGGAAGACTCTGAATCCGACATGGACCAGATGGACGACCCGATGCAGATGTCTGCAGTGGAGTATGAAGAGAGTAGCAGGAATTCAGGGCAAGATGTCAGTCAGGAAGCTCACACACAAATCACACCCACGCATGAGAGCCCCAAACTTGAGCCTCAGTGTTCTTCCAGAGAGCAGCAGGAGGAGGTCCCGTCTGCCAGGCAGCTCAAGACTCTTCTTCTTACTCTTTGCAGTGGGATCAACAAAGCATCAGAGATTCATGCCACCAAGCCAAAGCTCATCGAAGCCTGGCTTAGGGAGAAAAAGGAGCAGTTAGAGCACAAATGCCAGAGAGATGCCATTGATGGCGGCGAGGCTGGGGGGCCTGTTGATCAGCTGGTTGAGTGGGTGCTTGCACAGCAAGAGCAGCATCTGCCGGTCAGTGGAGAAAACCTCTTTCAGAAGGCCTCTGAGTTCCATAGCAAGGCCAATCAGAAGAGCACCTTTAGAGTGTCACACGAGTGGGCAGTACGATTCATGCTACAACACAGCCTGGGAGTCCAGGCCATTGCAAATGTGGGTCGTCCTCTTCCCAGTAGCATGGAGGGCACCTCGCAACACTTTACTGATTTTGTCCACCAGCAGATCAAGCAAAATGGCCTGTGCCACTCTGTCATTGGAGCTATGGATGAACTATCCATCTTTGTGGATGTGGACTGTCTTCTTGACTCTGCCACTTTAGAAAAGAAGCCGACCTTCCAGTTTGTAGGCAGTGGCAAGTCTTTAATTGACGTCCACTTGACCATTCTTTCTGATGGCACAGTCCTGCCAGCCCTGGTGTTTTTCAACGGCCAGTTGCCCTCCAGGCTATTCAGTGAGTTGCCAAACTGTGTTCTGGTGGAGGGCAAAGTTGAGGGGTTCACCGAAGAAGAGGAGCTGAACATCTGGATTGAACGAGTTTGGCGAAAGCACCTCAGTTCTCGCAGTGAGAGCAAAGCTCTTCTGGTCATGGACGGACACCGCAGGCACACGTCAGTCTCTAGCCTGGACAACCTGAGCAACTGCAACACCGTCCCAGCCATGATTCCAACAGGATGTAGCGCCAGACACCAGCCTCTGGACATGTGCTTCCGGCCAGTCCTGCAGATGTTCCTCCTGGGGCGGTGGGCTCAGCTGGCTGAGAAGGGTGGTGCCGCGGGAGTATCAGCCAGTGACGTGGTGCAGCTCTTGGTGGACTGGCTGGTGGAGGCTTTAACCAGCATCTCTGACAGGCCAGAGGTCATCCAACGCTCCTTCTGCTTAGCAAAGGTGGTTGACCGACAGGGCGAAGGAGACAACAATCCAGCGGATGTTCAGGCTGAGTTGATCACTACGGTGAAGGAAGCTATGCTGCAAACCGCAGAGATCGAGACAAAGGCGTCTGCAGAGGAGGTTCCTGGGGACACCGCAACGACGGAGATCAACAGAGAGCAGGTCGAAGAGGAGGGTCACGAGAGTCAGCTAGAACGTCTGCCTGGACATGAGACAGACAGTGCATCAGCAAACAAAGATGAGTGATGTGTCCATCAGTCGACATTCCACAACCTTTGTCTTTTTCTGGACTTGGTTCTTTATTCTACCTCAAATTTTTTTTACGAAAAATCAAAGCGTATCAAAGCGTAGATGTGAAAACTCTGTGGGTGATGAAAAATGTAAATAACAGTAATTGTTTCTGTTTTGCTTTGAGCTTATCTCATATTGTATGACATTGCTTGCAAGTATATCCTCTGCTTAGTGATCCATTAGCACTAATTCCAATCATAAGATCTTACAAATTAGAACAGTTCAGATCTGTATCTGTATTTATTGCTTTTTCTCTGAGAGTTTGTATTATTTTAATGTGTTATGAGTGACTTTCAAAAAATGACTTTCAAAAAAGTATTTTTATGTGTCTATGACAATGCCATTCCATTTGTACCCCCACTTTTATTTATTTTCATGAAGCAGTGATCTGTACAGTGTATGAGAGTTTTCTACACTGCATTTTTTTAAATACTGTTGCAACTGCAAAATAATAAATTAAAAAGTTTTATCAGCATTCCCAGCACTTGTATATTCCCAGAGTCAATGTTGTATATCCGTTTTAACAACAACAAATAGAAGGACTGTGAGAGTTCATAGAAAGAATGTTGGTCCTACTTAGTAGGGATTGTTCTTAGATGAAGGGGGGGACTACTGGCAACAAAAACTGTTTTTTTTTTTTTCAGGCACTGTTCAATCGTGAGATTTTGGGTTATTTGCCTCTGTAACATTAACCCTCTACACTTACCCCCCATTTTGAGTTTTTGCTCGAAATTGCACACCGCCTACTAACAATAGCCCTGTTTCCACATACTTTGACTTATATTCAAGTGCTTGACCTCTTTTGAAAGCAGAGGCCTTGTAGATAGTTTTGGTGCCAATTAGATTGACTGTGTGATGAATTGTCAGAGAGTAGAAATATGATTAGTAGTTTTTTTTAGGCGGTTTTGTACATCTCTGGAAATGACCACATTCTGCCCTCTTGGTCATTTATTTTGTCTTGGAAACACAACTATGCATGCATATAGTTCTGCAACTGCAAGTTTATTTTGATAACGTGTTTACAAACTTTACAGAAAATTGTAAATAGCCTACTTTCATGCAGTTAATGGGATACTGTGCAGAATTGGGAAGTTAGGCCACTTTGGTGTGAATACACAAATTCTCTCTTGTTGTTGAGTAGACTGATGGTACGCACAGCGCGTACGGCCGTACACCTGCAGGCGTGCCTGCTGAAAAAAAAGGCTTACTGTGTGGCAACCTCTTGGTGTAGAAGCATAATCCTGGTCTCAAATGAAAGGTAACACTTTGAGGTTTCTTGTAGACTATTTGGAATGTATGTCAGGGGTTCTGATATAGAATGACTACACAAAATATGGAATAATTACACTATTTTTGCATTTGCTTTGTTGGTTCAATGGGTGTGTATAAAATGGGACTATACATATGCACAAATAATATTGGATAAAACAACATAAATGTTCAATTTCTAGGGATTCCTTTGAAAGTTAAAGCATGTCTTGAACGTTGTAGGACAGAACAATGCATCAGTGGTACTGATAGTATTTTTCCTAGTATATCTGGAGAATCCGTCAGGATGATGGTCAATCAGGAAACAAGCTTTAGTCTTTCAAATAACCTAAGCTTACAGTTTTTTTCAATTGCTTCAGCACAATTTTGAAAACAGGGCCGGTTTTAACACCACACCCAAGTAGCAGAATCCCTCAGATCATCTGCGAAATGAAACACTTAAGTCAAAACTTTAAAATTATTTATCAAAACTCTATTTTGTTATCATCACAAAACACATGACACGTGACACAACCCAATCTTTATAATTAATGTTGCTCAAATCTCATCTGAAACATCAATTTGGTCCTTGTCTTTGTTCACTTGTTCTTCCAGGTCTACCGCTATCTCTTCCTCTACCTCTACAGGCTTCCCCTCTCATCTTCACTCTTCCTCTCAGTGCTCCTCTCCTCTGCCTCTTCCAGCTTCCTCAGCACTAGATCATGACGCCACCTATAGCGCCCTTGAGTCAGTGCTGTTTTAAATCCTAACAGGATATACTGGATGCTAGCGTTGGTGGTGTTACAAAGGGAGCAGCTCTCTTCAGTGCCAAACCACTGGTTAAGGTTTTGAGGGCTATAGGGAGGGTATCGTATGTGGCTCTGACTAGGAAGCTGAGTCTGGCCTGAGGAATCTTCCATAGATCAGTCCATGACAGTGGCCTCTTCATCTTCCCTGCTGGCCCTGGGAAACTGCTTTGACTTTGTAGCGTTCCCTGCACTGGCCTAATTGGCTTGCTCATCATGTTGGACTGTTCAGTTTCCCCACATGTTTAAGTTTCAAAGTGGTACTTTTCCACTTTGGGACAGGCCCTTTTGAGTGTGGGAATATCATTTCCGTTTACATCAGGACTGAGATGATAAGAACTTAACAGTCAACTCGAATGCAACAGTTTTGAACAGTTTGATGAGTGCAGTGTGCTTATAATGCTAGCAGGTGATACGGATGGATCTTAAGGGGATAAACAATTAGCACGTCATCACAAGCAGGTAGTTTTACCTTATTTAGGCCTATACTGCAGATGTGACTCCATTAACTTTGTGTTGAGCCAATTCAGCCTAGGCCTACTCTGCTGTGCAATGAAGAAATATGCACACAATGCAAATTTACATAGCCTTAATTGACATGCTGCCCATTAGGCTAAAACAATACCTTGCAACTGCGACTAGACATGGTGAATGCTTTGCGACGGCTTGCAACAGCTGCTAACGACATGCAACATTTAAAGGGAAACTTGGCAGGATTTCTAACCTGGCAATAGCCAGATGAATTTCGCTCCGCCTAGCTCCACTCATCCATCTGGAACCATTGAAGTGTTGCTTCAGAAGGCTGGGCCTAATCAAAAAATGCTTGCATATGATTGAATAAGCCACTTGTCCGTCATCTATTGACGTGCTACTTCAACCACACACATCGAAGCCAACCCGTGACGCTAATAACAGACTCACAGTCGCTTCTCCGCTATAGGGAGGGAAAGTGAAAACCAGCGCCCCAAGTGGTTGCGTTCCTATTGAAGAGCAGCTCCAATGTTAAGTCCCATAGACCTATTTTTAAAAAAAATATTGTGAAGCCAAATCAGCGATGTTATCCACCAAAAATATTTTTCAGTGTCTATACAGTAATACTATTCTAACTGTGAAAATGTCCGACCCTATTTTGCCTTATTTAAGAAAATCGAGATTGCTTCTTTTGTTTCATAAACGAACTACAAAAGAAGTCACGTGACTTTACCCTTCAACGTTACTCACGGTAGCATGGTTTGTTTATTAGCCTGGTTAGCATTGACACTTAACACTTACAGCTAGCTCTTCATGTGAGTAGAAGCACAACACCAGTTATCCTGACATAAAGGTTATCACCACACGTTCCGTTATTACAAAAACATGTTAAACCAGTTAAGCAAATTGCCGTATTGATCAGTTAGAGATTAAGCGCCCAAACATGTGACGTCACATGCAGCTGTAGTTCCTTATCACCGTGTTAGGACAAAAACTCAAAACAATTCAACTGATCCTAAAAATAAGGTATGACCACTTGAAGCAATAGAGGTGACCCCAGTGCCTAACATATGAGAGGCATTACATTAAGATCCCAATGTGCACCGAGATATATTTTTTCTAAAAAAAAAATCCCATCCACTCCGCTAAACTCTAGGAACGCAACCACTAGATGGCGATGAGATTACTTTCCCTCCCTATGGCACATCTATGAAACTCCCGCCCTGCGTCGTGAGTGGCTAAACCATAAAGTTGGTTGGAGAAATCACTCTCAATGGAAGAGGTCCCAGATGGATGTGAGTGAAGCTAGGCGGAGCCAGAGCCCGTCTACGGAGAGCCTGGCCACTCCGTATTAAGTCCCATTGTACCGAATTTTGGTTGCAGTTCCACCAGAATTCCACTGGGGGCGATCGCCATGAGTGAATGAATGGGAGTCAATGGAGCTAGACGGCTAAATTTGTCTCTTTCACCTGATTGTCTTGACAAATCTCAGATTTGATTGTAGTTTGTATAACTTCAACATGGGTTATAAGTCAAAAGTTAAATGAACGAGTACTTATGTCCTTTTGATTTCTTACAGGTTGGGTCGTTGTTGCCCATAACACGCTAGCATTGTGCTAATGAATGACGTCATTGACACGTTTGAAAGGCTTTTTAGAACAATTAAGTGATTTTAAAAAATATAATACTCAACCAAGTGTATTTTCTTTGCCTCCCCTTTCGAATACAATATTGAAATTACTTGGAAAAAAAGTATAGTGGATTTTGAGGGGTACAGCTCCATAGACCTCCATGTATTCTGCACTCGTGGACGAGCGCCCTCATGTGGAACCACAGGAGGAACTGCAACCAGTTCAGAAACCGGAAGTTTTCCGAGAGTGGCAGTTCTCCCTTTATTAGACATTCTCTGGCGGAGCTAAGCGGAACGACATTCATCTGGCTAGGGTCAGGTTACAGGATTTCCCCCTCTGCTGGAGAAATTGTGCATTATGCTATTTCAAACTGTGGAAAAAGGTAATGATAAAGCACATATTTTCTGAAAGCAAAGTTGTCATGCTACATAAACGGAGGCATGTTTCATCCTCCTTACTTTGTTAGCCTGAGAACACCCAGACCTACAATTGGACTTCCAGCAGGGGTGTAATTAGCAGTGAAATTAAACTTAAACTGGTACTTTAAACTCTTACCAAATCATTTAAAAATCCCAAATTTGCAGAAAGGTTGTGTGGATATTCCCAGTATTCCCAGGCTATTACTTTGTTGCCCATACATAATATATATTAGATAGCCTACGTAAATCGGATGTATGGTTAATACAGTAGTTCTCAAACTTTTCCCATCATTTCCCACTTTGGAGGTGGGGAATTTTTAAGCCCCACCTGACCCCATCACCCTGGCAAAAGGTAACATTAAAATATTATTTTCGCATTTTGGTTCCACATTACATTTCCCGTCTCAATCTGCTGAATCTAATTTGTTATAATTCATATGTCGGTCTGTCTATGACTATGTTTGTGTGTGGCTATTTTGTTTTGAATCTATAATCTTCCTTGTCCAAAAAGAAAGGCATTATTAATGATAGACACAAAAAAAACTAATGTCTTCCTGTTCATCGCACCCCACCTGTCATGTCTCTATTCCCCACTAGTGGGGCCCGCCCCACATTTTGAGAACCACTGGGCTAATCCAGCACCATTAACGGAAAACTGATTCAACCATACATTGAAGGGCATACAGGCCATCACAAGGGCATACAGGCCATCACTGACTACAAGCCTGCGCCACGGAGCTGTGAGAACAACACCTCTCTGCGCAATGACCTGAACAGTTTTTTCGCCCGTTTTGAAGCACAAAATGACACTCACCCACAGAAAACCCCACCTCCCCCCCACGACCAACCCCTGTACCTGTCCTCTGCCAGTGTGAAGAGAACACTAGCCACCATTAACCCACGCAAAGCAGCAGGCCCAGACAACATACCAGGCCGAAGAGCTAAAGGATTTTTTTAACAGACATTTTTAACACCTCTCTGGAGTAAGCAGTCATCCAATCACTTTTCAAAGCTGCCACCATCATACCCGTGCCAAAGAAATCATCACCATCATGCTTCAATGACTACCGTCCTGTAGCACTCACGCCCATAATCATGAAGTGCTTCGAACGGCTAGTCATGTCACACATCAAAGCCACCCTACCCCCCACCCTGGACCCCTTCCAGTTTGCATACCGAGCCAAACGACCCACGGAGGATGCAATCTGCTCTGCCCTCCATCCAGCCCTCACCCACTTGGACAATAAAGACTCATATGTGAGAATGCTGTTCATAGACTTCAGTTCAGCATTCAATACCATAATACCACAACAACTTATCAGCAAACTGGACAAGCTAGGATTCAGCACCTCCCTCTGCAACTGGCTGCTGGACTTCCTGTTGCAGAGACCACAAGCAGTACGTGTCGGGAACAACACCTCAAGCACTCTGACCCTGAGCACAGGGGCCCCGCAAGGGTGTGTGCTCAGCCCCTGCTCTTCACACTGCTAACACATGACTGTACAACCACTCACAGCTCCAACCATCTGGTGAAGTTTGCGGACGACACAACACTGGTGGGCCTCATCACTAAGGGCGATGAGGCTTACTACAGAGAAGAAGTAGACCTGCTGGCTAAATGGTGCAAAGACAACAACCTGCTGAATGTCAGCAAGACCAAGGAGATTGTTGTCAACTTTCAGACGGGCCACAAACAACTGCCACCACTGTCCATCGACGGAGATGCTGTGGAGAGAGTGAGCAGCACAAAATTCCTGGGGGTGCACATCAGCGACGACCTCTCCTGGACCACCAACACAGCATCACTGGCGAAGAAAGCCCAGCAGCGCCTCTACTTCTTGCGCAAATTGAAGAAGGCAAGTGCCACGCCTCCCGTCATGACCACATTCTACAGAGGGACCATCGAGAGCATCGTGTCCAGCTGCATCACAGTGTGGGGCGGAAGCTGCACAGATCAGAACAGGAAGACCCTCCAGCGCATTGTTAACACAGCTAAGAGGATCATTGGAGCACCACTCCCCTCCCTGCAGGACATTTACACCACCCGCCTCACCCGCAAAGCACTAATGATTGTCAAGGACACAACCCACCCTGCACACGAACTGTTCAGCCTCCTGCCCTCTGGAAAGAGGTACAGGAGCCTCCGCTCCTGCACCACCAGACTTGCAAGTAGCTTCATCCACCAAGCAATCAAGATGCTGAACACTCTACCTACTCTCCCATTACTGACAGCCCCCTGTCTACCCTAACCCCCCCAGGACCGCCCTGTGGAACTGCACTGTGACTGTGCAGTCTAACGTGCTGCTGCTTCATATCAAGCCTGATATACTTGAAATGACTGCATATCAATGTAAATATACAGTACATACAAGCACAAGTTTAAACTTCATGTAAATGTTAACAATGTTATTTATCACTCTGTCACAATGCTGCTGCTACTACTACTCTGTCAGAAGGTTACGCTAGGACTAGGACTATGTAAATATACAACACAACTACCTCTATTTTGATATATGTTCTATATTTCAGTCTCGCACTTTAATGTCTGTATGTGGTATGTCTGTATATTTTTAGTTTGTATTGCCTATGGCTATGTCTATGTCTAAAAGTATGTAAAGTATGTCTATGTCTGCATGGGAAAGTAAGAAACGAAATTTCAATTCTTTGTATGACCAGTGCATGTAAAGAAATTGACAATAAAGCCGACTTGACTTGACTTGACAACCGTCTTAACCATATTTCTACAAGCATAGCCACGATGTGATATAGGTCTAACATGTGTTTAGACATGTCCCACTCTAATTATTTTGTTGCCCATGCATAATACATTGGGTGTGGGAAAATTGAGTGTATGACTGATGGGTTTGCCCGATATACTATGAAGGGAAACCTGATTCAACCCTAAATCCATATATTTTCTGAAAAGATTTGGGAAAGATTCTTGAAAAACTGTAGCATGGCTAGCGCCACCACTTCTCAATGAGACGTGGTCTGGGAACCAAACGTTCATTTTCTCGTATTTGAAAAAAATGCCCAGATCCGTTTATTGGGTGCCACGGATGTCTATCAAATGCGTCTGTGCATAGCTCATCATCGTCTTGCTTTCCCACCTGTTCTGTGATTGGTTCCCTATCTCAGGCGAAAATTTCCTCCATGGTCTCCATAGACTCCTAGGCGGATCCGCCTTCAAGACGCCAAACCCGCGTGACTGTCGCATTCGTTTTGGTGCCGCACAGAGGATCAGCTCCGCCTCCAGGCGGCCCCGTAAATTCTACTGTCAAACAGCGGATCCTGAGTGGACCCATGTCGGATCCGCGGGCGCGGACGCGCATTTACTGTAACGGTTGAACATGACTGTACACCAAGAGCCAAGAAGAGTCATACTAGTGGATATTTTCTTTGCTGGGACACGGTTGCGCTGAACCCTCTCGAGTAAGTGATATTTATTAATATATTGCGACATTCACAATAGCTAAACATTGGCCTTTGTGGTTTTATAATCATCATGTTTATTAATTGTAATGACGTTGTTTGATATTAGGACTAACGTTAACGTTAGTGCAACCAGAGACGTTTGTCATTTTGTGCAACAGTTTGTGCAAAGTTAACGTTATTGTTAGCTGTGATGCTCATATGAGTCTGTAGCCTATCTGGTTTAAAATGGGATAGCAATTTCGGCAGAATATGTTATGGTAGTGTGATTTAAAAAACACACATTGTTATTTAACATTAGTCTGGTCTTGTCTGTTTTAATGTGTCGCTGTTGTCCATATAGTGCTACTATGCTAGCGGCATATAGCTGCTAGCTAGCATGCTGCTAGGCGCAATTGCATAAGTTATTGCTAATGTCTATTAGTGCTATACATATATTGAAATCACGTTTGCGATGCAAACCTTGATTAAGGTGATATTGGCACTGGTATTTCAGTCAATGAAGTCAGTGAAGCACTCTGCTATGATAGCTACCTACAACTTTAGCATGTTGACTCACTGATAATGGTTTAGCCCTAGCCTCTAGCTAGCTGTGCATTAACGTTTGCATTTTGCCAAGTTTGGTCTCATACGTAACTTTAGTGTCTATCTGCCATCTTTGTAATGAAAGCCTCGGCATTTTAATCACTGTTTAAGTCGGTTCAGACAACTATTGGCATCGGTTTGTGATTTATTATGCTAACGTAACTTAACTGTATGGAACTTGGTCCCCATCTTCTATTTTGTTTGTTCTGCAGCGTCAACTTTTATCGGCTGGATTCTAGCATCTAACGTTACGATTGCCTCTGTTGGGTTTGCTTGATCAAGTAAGATACTTTCTGGGTTGTTAAAATGTAATGTGAACACATTCCCGTAGCATTCCAAAATAGACCAGAGATGCTTGTACTATATGTATATTTGGAAATTTTGGGATTGCAATAACCATAATGATATCGTTATGTAACAGCCATCGTTTCGGGGACTCTGATGACAGTGAAGAGCCAGAAAATGGTGGCTGCATCTCTGAAGTACCTTCCAACTCGCCTGGTATATCAGTTGAAGCCTCAAGCCCAAGCCAATTGCACTGGCAAAGTAAGTAATAATCTCTTAACATTGAAATAACTAAATCATAATATTAATATTAGAGATATGGTTAACATTCTTAGTGCTAAAGACATTCCCCTCTCTTTGTATCTATTCCTCCAGCTCCACCATCTCGCCGAGTGCCAGGCAGCCGAGTCACTACCCCTCAACCTGGAGAAAACTGTTAAGGTAAAGACTGATCTCTGAAATAATATTGAATACAGTGGCCCCATCTATATTAACACAGCAGTAGTCACTCCATTACTTTCAAAATCTCAGCCAAATATTTTGTCAGTTAAAACATCTGCATTCATGCAATATTGCCTGAAAAGTTAATTCATTATTATCAGATTGTATTGAAACACATTGATTTCAATGTCAATCCATTCATGGAGTTGATATAGATAGTGCATACCAAAATATTGAAACATACAAATTCATGTCCAGCATGACCAGAGATTTGTTTTTGTTTGCCATTGTTTGGCCCTGTAGCTCTCAGCCTACCATGGTTAACAGATCACAACCATTTCTCTCCCTTAGCACCTCACCATGGGGCAGGACCGCAACACTCTTCACCACCTCAACTCCCTGCACCTGCATTTAACATACGGAGAGTTACTCAAGGTAGGGACTGATCTCTGAAATATTAGTGAATAGAAAGGCCCCATGTGTATTATCAGTCATGGTTAACAGATTTAATACAATTTTTTACAATTTAATACAATTTTACAATTTAATACTACCATTTAATAAAAAAATGTTCCCCCTCTCACACACCGCCCACCTCACTATGGGCCAGGAACGGCAGTCCCTCCTCAACTCCCTCCACCCCCACACCAGCCCTCAACGTGCAGCGAACAGAGGAGCTTTGTAAGTCATGTTTCTTTTTAAATTTAATCTCCTTAATACCTATCTCATATATTGTATTGTGTAAGCATACTTGGCTTTGGATGCTACATACCATAAACATAAACATATCTGTCTATTTGATTACAGGTGCTGTGAGGAAAAACATGGTGACACGGTCTGCCACGGACACTGAGGTCACCAAACACGCAATCAGGTGTTTCAACCGGCGGTGGATCGGGCAACGAGGAGATGTGTTCCGCCTCCATCCACACAAATGGAGTAATAGGAGAAATAAGCATTAAACAATCTTTTTATTGAACTTCTTGTCATTCACCAGTTATTCATTTTCTGATATTTTAGCTGTGCATAGCGCAGTATTTCATTGAAGTTGTAGCCTATTAGATAAAATATTTCATGTCTGCACTGACCTAGGCCTATAAAGCACTAAATTAGGTTTTGACCACAAAATGAATGTAAAGTAGCCTAGGCAATGTAGGCTACTTAACAAAAACAGAATAGCTTATAACCTGTAACTTTCCATAAATGTCCATTTTATATTTCCATTGAGTAGTGATCACGTTTGTACAGTAAATTGATGTCTTGACTTAAACCTTTTCTGTTAGGTTTATTGACAGTATTGTTAAGTTAAAATACGAGGCAATGCAGATTAATCGTAGGCCTATATTGCTGTAGTAGCCTAGGCTAGGCCTAGTGATAGTTTTACTTTTATCCTATAGTTGCCTAGTTTTATCCTACAGCAAGAACAGAAGGAATTTTGAAAATGAGATAAACGGGTCCAAAACGGACCCGGGCCAGATGAGCCTTTGAGTCCGTTGCGGGTCCGCGGCGGATGTATGTATCAATTTGCGGATCCCAAACGGACCCGCCGCGGAGGTAAGGTTTTAATCGCGGATGCGGAGTGGATGCAGTGCGGAGCCACGGCGGGGATCCGTTCCTGAGAGCATCTGGACTCCGATACGGGTCCGTTTCGCGGGTCCGTTCCGGAAGTCGTCATACCTCCGCGGCGGATCCGCCGCGGAGTCCTTTTGCTGTGTGGGAGGCTGCCTTAGTAGCGTGAATCAAATCGCGCGCAAGGCAGCATGGGAACACCCAGGCTAGAAAAACTAGTCTTTTAACTAATGTCCCCCACTCAGGCTTTACTAAAAATACTACAGTCTTTTAAAATATTCCCCAAATCTTGTGAAAATCGTATGCTGTTAGAGGCCTTAATTTGGGTGAAGTGTCTGGAAGTGTTACATTTATATCTTTATTTACACACATCAAAATAAACGCAAGTATTCAACCTCAAGTTTGTAGGCATAGGCTACAAGTTCAACTCAAGCTTAGATTTAATAGCATATGGCTAATGGCGGTCATTACTGTAATGGAACAAGTCACTTATTTAGCTGTAACAGGTAGTGTGTGTTTAATAGGCGATCTTTATTATTTATTCGTTATCCATGTTCCTCATAGTTGCAGACTATGGTCAATATTTGTGTCACCTCATAGCCTAGGCTACCGTTAACCTAGGCCTGTTGTCAGTGTTACACTAAATTTGCACAATTTCATTCTTGTAGGCTAAAACTGCACGATCAAGCAACTTTCTGCTCCTGAAATTCAACTTCTTTCCTTTTTGTCCACCACAGGCTAGCCTAATTGAACGTAACCACCCAGATACAGTGCATCAGATTCGTGCAGCTAAAAAAATCTAGGAGAAGGGACATTATATTTCTTAGGCTGCCAGGGTGGGATGCAATCATTTTTGGATTATTCATTATTTTACACTCTCACAAAGTTGAATTGCTTCCATGGCCAAATGACCCCTATAGCTCCGCCTCTCTCAACTAACCGTATAAATCCAACATAACTGTTCTCTCTCATTCGTGTGACCGGACTGCAGAAATAGGGACTAAGGAGTAGCCTAACCAATAAAATGGGTAAGTGGGGTTTTGTGTGGGTGTGTTTTGCATTCACGATACGATAACATAGCCTGCACCTGCTTTTTCTATGGCAAGTGAGCAAGACTAAAACAATGTTTTTCAATTGATGTGGCTTGGCCAATAGCCAACTGTTTTGACTAATGAACAAGTATAATGTTGCGTATAGGCCTATCTGGCATATGCTGTCTGATGTAGCCTAACGACGTAGCAGCCGACATAATTATGCTGCAGCTTTGCAAGAGAGTCGTAACTGAGTCTTAACTGCAGACTTGATGTGGTGGATGTCTCCTACTGTGGGCTACAGTCCTACCTTCAGCTACCTGTAATCTCATCGTTTCTGTTTAAGTCTTTACAGAAGTAAACGCTGCATAGCCTACATGGTCAGTCGAAAAACTGACTTTTGAATAAACCTCTACAGAACTAATTGCGGATTCCCCTTAAAGTTACCCCGTGAGAATTTATCACAGTGGAACAGTTGTTGGCAACACATAGCTTGCAAGAACACTGAGGAATCTAGCAGCTGTGCAGGCTCTGATTTTTTTTATGCAATGGATGCAAAAATGCAAAAAAAAAAATATTTCGCAGCGCAATTTATTTGTAGGATATTCTTATATTAGAATTTCCAACTTCAAGTGAATCAACGCTTAACTCATTATAGCCAGTGATATTTTGCACTCGTTACGAGTTGCAGAGTGGACAATCAGACTGCTTACATGACCTACATTTCATGCGCAGCCTTTTTTTCGTCCTCTCTTCTGCACTTTGGAGTAGTTCCTGAGCCCAAGGATTTAAATTACCCCAAACATGATTTCACCTATTACTCCTTCACCTATTGCTGGAATTAAATTGTGGAGTTCTCACAAGATGCCAAAATGCGTTGTTTAAGTCCCATGAACCCATTATATTAGGACATCAAACATTTTCTGCTTTTTCAAACTATACCTATCAAGGTGAAATGAGCCATACAAAAGGAAATGCTACATTTTTATACTACCATAGCTTATTTTCAGGTTGACTCTTGGTTATTCGGTTGCAAAGAACAAATATCCTTGCTCTCAGTGAATGTTATTCTTCAAAACTGTGTTAACCTTGAAAGGAGATAACCCACTGAGACTTTAACCTCAATTTTATTGTTGAACTACATCTGGGATAGAGATTAAGATTTGCCATTGTCAAGTGCTTGCAAAGCATGCCTGGAAAATTTCAACTTGTTTTGTGTTTAGTGACCATATTTCTCAGGCACAATGTTTATCTTGGCGAGAGAGAGCCTACTTATACTGTAATGCAGAACAATAGATTCCCAGTAAATTGTTTATGGTGATCAAAAGTAACATTTTGACTAGGCAGTATGAGAATAGGCCTAGTGAAGAAAAATGAAAAGCATGTATCTTGTCAAAGAGGTAGGCTATTCCCATTAAATCTAAATATGGGTAAAAAAAAAACGTTAGCTGAGACAAGTTACGCTGTAGATAAATAAATATGCCTCTCCTCTCAGCTATGTTATTTAATCTTAAATATTCCATTTAGATTTTGTTCTTTGATGCTAATATACATAATGGTACAACACTTGAAAATATCACACTCCATTCCAAGGAATATGATATTAAAATGGCCCATAATTCCCAAACACAATGCGACTATTTGAGGATGTTGTGTTGTCTTGTTATCTTTGTTATCTGAACATCAGTCCAATCACTTTGACAGCTTCCAGCTGCTCAGGATGTGGACCTGGCTACAAGAGCCCACTCGATGCCATGATGGGTAAGTGAAGAAATGCATTGTGTGCTCAATAACAACTGTGCTGGTCTGGGGGAATGACAAACAACACAAACCCTGTTTACACTTGGGTAATTGTTATCACAAGCACTAGGTACAAGTGTAAAGGACCACCAAGACGTATTGTGATCATAACTCAGATCACTTGCCGAGGTGATCTGGGACACATTTGACCACATATCTTTTGTAGTGTAAGCACTAATTTGTCCTGATGTATAGGCATGCATTAACAGAAGTAACAGAAATCTGAACAAGGTTAACATAGGTGTAGTTCTTAGGTTGCATATGAGGTATTCTATTAATAAAATGTTTTTTCTTAGGACCACGGGAAAAAATTGTTTATCTGCCATGTATATACCGCAATACGGACATACTGAAGCCTGACTACCTTGCAACTGTAGATGTGGACCCAAAATCACCAAATTATTGTAAGGTGAGACTACGTGACAAATACTTCATGGATTACTCTTTGACCAACACTCTGGACAACCATTACATAAGGGCTAAGGGTTAGCCAAGTTCAACCTTTCAGCAATGAGATATATCACTTGGATTCATTCCAGCATTAACAAACAATGGGAGGCTGTGTCCTCAGATCACATTCATGACCTTTTTGTGCTTGTGTGTGTGTGTGTGTGTGTGTGTGTGTGTGTGTGTGTTGGGGGTCCTCGCTGGCATGACATAGGTGATTCACAGGTTACCCATGCCTAACCTGAGGGATGAGCTTCACCATTCGGGCTGGAACGCCTGCAGTAGCTGTTTCGGTGATGCAAGCAAGAAACGCAACCGCCTCATATTGCCCTCCCTCATCTCCTCCCGTGTCTACGTGGTGGATGTAGGGACGGACCCTCTTGCTCCACGCCTTCACAAGGTACTATACAGGTTTACAAGAACAGTCATTTACAAGGAAAATGAATTACAGATGTACAGAAAAACACATATTAAACGAATTGTCATACTGTTTAATCAATACCTCAAGCATTATCTTAGCACTTACCACTCACAAACATTCTTGCGGCGTGTAGATAGTGGAGCCAACAGAGCTCTTCTGGAAGTGTGGGTTGGCTAATCCACACACTACACACTGTCTGGGCAGTGGGCAAATTATGATCAGTTCCATGGGAGATCCTGCAGGGAATGGCAAAGGTAAGTAGCAGCTGACATCACTCTAACATTGCACAAGGTCAGAAACAGCAGAGAGAGAGACAGCAGAACTGTGGCGCAAGCAGCAGAGTCCCACTCACTTTGTGTCATTCTTCACCGTACTATCAGAGTAGGAGGCAAACCAGCGCCAACAAAATTACTTTAAAAAAGGAAAGGCGCAGAGACGGGGCTTAGACTAGTGTTTCCCAAAGTGTGGGATGCGGCCCACTGGTGGGCAGTCAAGGTATTGCAGGTGGGTGCAGTCAAGGTATTGCAGGTATTGCACGTTGGTGCATTTCTCGAATCATAATAATCATTTGCACAACAGTACATTTCTCAAAACAATTAGTGCAAACTGCACCGCATAGTGGATAAAGGCAAAGCCGCGTTGCTAATTTATGCCTCAAAAGCAAATATTTATGCAAACAAAATGGTCCATGCAATCAAAATGACGAGTCATGATGCCATTTGCCATTGTTTATGGAAATGCAAAATATACATTACAATATAGTGGGTTCTCTATTGATTTTAATGAGTAGGCTTAAAGTTACAGTATTTCAATTTACCAGACCTTTTGTCTGTTTTTAACAAAATTCTGGCTATGATGGTTCCTTGTATTGCGTCCTGAGTCAGCTAGATATATTGAAATTAAATGAAATATAAGCCTATTCCTCAAACTGACCTTCATTTGACGTTGATCCGGAAAATTTTTGATGGGGTCGTTATTGACAGACTGATTGATTATGGCTAATGCTAAACTGAAGTGTCGTATGGAGCGGTGGTTGTAATAGGCATCACAGTGCATGTGTAATATTGTTCATATTACTTTAAATAAATAATAAGGAAATAGTTTATCTTAGTCTCGTCTCTGAGTTGTGAATAAATATTTGGGTGGGACAGAAGCCCCAGCCCCTAGACCTCAGCAACTCATTACATTTAATTGATGTCACACCCTTATGTAGATTACTCCATTGAATTGAGGCTACATTCTTGCGTCTCTGCTTTTGGATTAAATCTAGTTACCTGAAAGGAATGGATGTTGAGTTTATCTACTGTTTACTCAGGTGGTTTTGTTCTGCTTGACGGAGAAACCTTTGAAGTGATTGGCAACTGGGAATTGCCTGGCGACGCAGCGCCCATGGGCTACGACTTCTGGTATCAACCACGACATAACGTTATGATGAGCACAGAATGGGGGGCACCCAAAGCCCTGGGCAATGGTTTCAACCCTGAAGATGTTAAAGCTGGTATGCATTATGTCTGTGTGTGTGTGTGTGTGTCAGAGAGAGTGAGAGAATGGTGAATGGCTGTATCATGAAATTGGAAGAACCAGAGCATCATAAATTATGCCTTATCTCTATGTAGGTCTCTATGGACGTCGCGTCCATGTGTGGGATTGGACCACGCACAAGCGTGTGCAGACGCTCGACCTGGGAGAAGAGGGGGCCATCCCCCTAGAGATCCGTTTCCTGCATGATCCAGCTGCGACCGAGGGCTACGTGGGCTGCGCCCTCTACGGCACCGTGTTCCGCTTTTACAAGACCCCGGTGAGCATGGGTGTACACAGCTCCCTTGGCCATTGACTGGCCTATAGAGTTCATGGAAAGCTGATGTGCTCAGTCATGCATTTGTGTTCCAGGAACATTCTCTGCTGTCAATTGGTAATGAAACCTCAGATTTTTGTTTTCAATTCAGCACAATTTAGTCCCTCAGATAAGCCACTTCATTGGTCAAATACATTTAGTAAATTTCCCTAACATGAAGTATCCTTTTGTCTTTTTTTCCTGTGAAGAAAGGGGACTGGGCAACAGAAAGGGTCATCAAGATCCCAAGCAAAAAAGTGCAGGGTTGGGTTCTGCCAGAAATGCCAAGTAAGCATTTTGGTTCCAAAACTGATCAACATGAACTATGTATGGAGCTCCTAAAGGGACATTTCTGCGTGTGCATCAGAAAATGTCTGGTGAGCATGTGAAAAGTTTCAGGTGCGCACCAGAAACCTGAAAAAGAAATTGCATGTCCCTTTAGGGGCTTTGCAGCTATGTACATAAATAGATGTGAAATGTACAAGATTTTTTTTCACTTTTACTGTCTTTGTCAGCTTATTTTCACATAAATCTCTTATAGATCTCTATTTCTCAAGGTCACAGAGTACTGTCGGTACGAGAAAAACTAAAACAATTGGTTTTACCTAGCTTGAGTTGCTACAGCCAGCAGCTAATGTAGCCAGGCAGCTACAGCGCTACACTCTGGGGACACGTCCCTGAGCTCTCGTGTACATGTCCTCAGAGTGTAGTGCTGTAGCTGCCTGGCTGCATTAGCTGCTGGCTGTAGCAAGGTAAAACCGATTGTTTTCGGGGTTTTTTTCCATACAGACAGTTGAGTACTTGGTGACCTCGAGAAATGGAGATCTATGTGAAAACTCGCTGGATTTCTCCTTTACAGGCATTCCATTATATGCTATTATATTGGCACTGGTTGAGGTGCACTGCAAAATGAAATGGTCAGTTAATATGTGCCCTCAGAATGTGTATTTATCTTCTGGACCTCAGGTCTCATCACAGACATCCTGATCTCCTTGGATGACCGCTATCTCTACTTCAGTAACTGGTTGCATGGTGACATTCGGCAATATGACATTACTGACCGGAGAAATCCACGACTCACTGGCCAGGTCTGAAATCAAGTCTATTCTGCAGAAACATTCCTGAATAATTTGTAGCATTTGTCCAGCACTTTTGTATTTTGTGAGTCTCTCTCCCCACACATGTACTTCTTCCATGCATAATAAACAATTTGATTTTGAAAATGAGCCTATAAACTATGTTTGCTTTGTGTTTGAAAGCTCTTTCTAGGTGGCAGTATTATAAATGGTGGCACTGTTAAAGTCCTGGAAGACAAAGAGCTTGATTCCCAGCCTCCCCCACGCATTATCAAGGTATTGATAGATAGATAGATAGATAGATAGATAGATACTTTATTGATCCCCAGGGGAAATTCAAGGAAGAGTTGGTGTATATTTACTGTAAACGTATAGCGTTTCATATAGCCATATGCACTGAATATGTTTGTTTACCATTCACATTGTGATATTTCCAATCAAGGGGAAGAAGATTCCAGGAAGTCCACAGATGCTTCAGTTGAGTCTGGACGGGAGAAGGCTGTATGTCACAACTTCTCTATATAGTGCCTGGGACAAGCAGTTCTACCCTGATATGATCAAGTAAGACCACTTTTCATAACGTTCAAGTTTTCATGTATTGGGTCCATATACGTTTTTTGAAGTTGCAAACTTGTAATACTGTAGGGGTATTAAACGAGAGGGAGAAAAGTAGTGTAAGGAAAGAAGGACAATTCCTTGAGGTGCAGTTAGCAATAAATGCACACAAAACTATTTCTGATCCGTGTTAAAATGAACAACAAAACAGTGCAAAAAATCACTGGTTTGGTATTCTGAGTGCGTGCTTGCAGTCTTCTGACCTCTATGCTTTTGCTTCAGGGAAGGTTCAGTTATGATGCAGATTGATGTGGACACGGTGAACGGCGGCCTTCAGCTGAACGAGGACTTCCTGGTGGACTTTGGAGCGGAGCCCGAGGGCCCAGCCTTGGCCCACGAGCTCCGGTACCCCGGCGGAGACTGCACCTCAGACATCTGGCTGTAGAGGGAGTAATCCCAGCAGACAGTGGTGCCTTTTAAAGGGGCTATGTGGAGATCTAAACGTTTAAAAGCATAAAAATGGCCTAGACATATCAATGGAATGTGAAGAAACAACTGTTTTGAAGTAATGTTGAAAAACACCTATGGTCTGTGTTGCCCAGCTATCCATTGAAGTTAACACGCAAACCAACTAGTGTCAGCCCGGCTCTCGAAATATCACTTTGTACCAAGTGACACTGTATTACATGCAAGCCAATGGAAGAGTGTCATGAGTGGCTGCGTTCAAGACAACGCCAAACCTACAGAACTCTACATAGCTAATAACAAATGGAAGTATTAGGGAGAGAAACATACAAAGGTGGACAGAATTCTAAGGACCAAATCTAAATGTGAGCATATTTGTGCTACTTATATTTTATAAATTGTTAAGCTTTTTGCATATAGAGAAACTGCTTGCATAGAAGTGAAGCTCCTCCTGTCCTTTTTTCTTTGGGATTTTTTCATTGCTGTCAGTAGGTCAGTCATTCCTTTATACGTATATCAGAGTAATCAGCATTAAGTAATGTGCTTTTTCTCTTATCATGATTATCCCATATTAATGAAATAAAAGTATTTAGGTTACATGTACTGATGAGCATAATTAACTGTATACAGACACTTACAAATGTAATGATTCTTCAAGCAAACTACAGTGGTTAAACATTTTTCTGTATTAGTATCTCTGTAACTGCCACTACATGTCTTGTCGATTGTACCATTTCTAACAATTAACTGGCAATATATTGTGTATACTGCTAACAATATTTTAATACAGTTATGTTTTTCAGTGTTGCAGTTATTTTGCTTCAGTCACTCAACAAGATCATGCACGCACACACACACACACACACACACACACACACACTGAAGGAAGAGTGTACAGTGCTGTTTAAACACACAAGACACAACTGCTTTAATTAGATTAGATTAGATTCAACTTTGTCATTGTGCAGAGTACAAGCACAACGAAATGCAGTTAGTGTCTAGGTAGTACAGTGTAAACAGTAGTATACAGTTAAGCAAGTGGCATGGTTCACAGTAGGGATATGTGCAGTGTGTTAACAGTAACACTATGAGAGCAGAATAAATATGTATATGCAGTATGGACAATATAGACAGATATGTACAGTATGTACAGGCATGTGCTGTGTATTAACAGTAACATTATAAGAATAGTAAAAATAAGTGTATGTGCAGTAACAGTATAGACAGATATGTACAGTTGACTAGGGAGTATAGTCTACAGTATGATAGCTTTAATATAATAAATTACAACAAGAGCAGTAGAATATTGGTATGTATAGAGTAGACCCTTTCAACAATAAAAACAAAAATAATGCTTGAGCGTTCTATTTGGTTCCCAATCTACTTCCTCTGCATTAAGATAACATATGGAATGTTAAAACGGAAGCCTTGTGGGGCCAACTATGATGCTGATAATGGAACTCTCTTGAAAGGGTCTATAGACCTATGCTATAGACCCTTTCAACAATAAAAACAAAAACAATGCTTGAACGTTCTATTTGGTTCCCAATCTACTTCCTCTGCATTAAGATAACATATGGAATGTTAAAACGGAAGCCTTGTGGGGCCAATTTTGATGCTGATAATGGAACTCTCTTGAAAGGGTCTATATTATGTTGTAATATAAATAGAATGTTATTGGGTGGGATAGGGTGCAGTGCCACCTCCTTGTTGTGCCTGTCAAGTGGTGCAGCTCAACAGGCAAGGAGGCGTCGGTGGTGGTGTTAGTAGGTGTGTGTGTGGGGGGGGTTAGGGGGTGGTTGGTTGTCACCGAGGTGTAGAGTTAGTGTTCAGTAGGGTGACAGCCACAGGAAAGGAGCTTCCTCTGAACCTGCGGGTAGTCTGTGTTTGGGGTGAGAACAGTCTTTGATGATGCCGATGCTTGCAATGGATGGCCTTGATGGGGGGGGAGTGAGGAACCGGTGATGCGTTGGGCAGTTTTCTCCACCCTCTGCAGTGCTTTCCTGTCAGAGGCAGAGCAGTTGCCGTGCCATACTGTGACAGTTGGTGAGGATGCTTATGGTGCAGAGGGAGAAGGATCTGAGGAGACAGGTGGACCTTGTTTAGTCTCCTCAGGAAGAAGAGACGCTGGTGAGCCTTCTTAAACAGGGTGGAGGTGTTGAGGGTCCTAAAGATGTCCTCAGAGATGTGGACACCTAGAAACTTGAAGCTGGTAACACGCTCTACCTCAGTCCCGTTGATGATTGGACATTGGTGTTGAGAATCAGGTTGTTGTTGATGCACCACATTGTTGCTGATGAGGCCAATCGCAGTTGCGTAGTTTTCAAACTTGACAATTCTGTTAGAGCCATGTACAGGTATGCAGTCGTAGGTGAAGAGGCAGAGCTAGGCTAATTGGAAAAGGTCCAGTGAGGGTGGTAAGCAGGTGTCTCGAAGTGCGATCAGTGATGGGGGTAAGTGCAACTGGACGGAAGTCATAAGTAATGATGCCACACCACTAGATGGCATCCTACATCTAAACAATATTTCTCAGATTATTTAGTTTTATGGCAATCGAATTCACTATAACCAGAGAATGTCTAGTAAGGGCTACAACTAGGTTTTCTGCGTTATTCACAACGATCTCTTATTTAGGTCAAAGTTCATCCCAATTATCAAAGATATGTGCGATTCTAGATAAATGTGGTCTCATCTTTGGAATTATCATTTTATGTGCTGAATATTGACTGCTCAAATCAATGACACTGTAGCCTAGGCTACTTCATTTTTTGATAATTAAGTTAGATTTGATTGGCAGGTGGTGTCACATATGGAGAAGAGCATTAAAAGAGTTAGCAGGTGAAAACACGATTCATATTCTGACGATATCCATGAGTTATATAAGCACCAGTGGAGCTTGTAAATTGGACATGGTTAGCAATTTACTCCCAATTATTTCGTTAGGCTACTTTTCAACGTGCACATCGATGGCTTTTTAAAATGGTGATATGGGGATACTAAAGTTGACATTAACTGGTTGTAAATTATAATTGTAATGACCAAACTGTGTCGTATGTCTGCCTGATGATAGCTTTGGTTTTCTTTGTCGTATCAACAACCGGACAGGCAGTGCAGTAGGTCAGCCCTGGCATGTCGATTTTCCCGAGTTGCAGTGACAAACTCGGGCACCGAGGGTGCATTGCACTTTCCCAAATGGAGCGGAGACAGAGAAGATAGATCAACTAACACATTTTCACCCATTTATTTCTAAGGTAAGCATTATACTGACATGTCACCACCATTCTACTGCATTATCCATTGTCGCTATAGACTTGTTTAACTGGTTTAATTTGTTAGGCTAACCTAACGGTATAACACTTTAACATTAGCTAAAGAGAATTGCTTGTTGGCATATCTAGCTAGCCAACTTTGAGCCAAGCTCGCTAGCAAGCTAGAATTTCTAGCTGATACGCAGCTAACATTAGCACGTTGGAGGACTCGACAGACCGCTAGACACAACAAGTTGATGGATGTTAAGCTACAAATAAACATTATGTTGCAAGTGTTATGTTTCCAGAGAACAAAATGGGCCCATTGAAACATTTGATAAAAATGTCTATCTGGCACAGGCGTTATATTTTCACCAAAACATTAAGTAGATTAGCTACGTAGTTAGCGTGGCACCTAGCTAACGTTAGCTATATAGTAAAACTTGCTAACACTCGGATAACATTGTCATTTTATAGTTCTTCCAGTTTGTAACCAGCAGTGGCACATGTATATAGATACTTGCTTCTTGTTCAACATAACATAAATTGACGTCCTTTGTGAAGTGCTTGAACACATTTGGTGGCAACTAACGTTAGCGGGTTAGCTTGGAGGCTAATCTTCCCCCAGTAATGACGCGAATGATGGTGTCTTTTTTTTTTTATTGAACATCTTTTTTTCCCCCCCATCAACTAATTTAGTGATTGATATCGTTTCGGGATTTACACACGTATCGCTTCATGGATTGTTCCTTCCTTAACTGTTAAATGTCGACAACTTCATGGCGATAGTTGTGTTTGTGTCCGTTAGTTATGCTTTTAGGCTATAACTGTTAATGCTAGTTTTAACGACTTGAACATGACTAAGTTCAGCATGCGTATAACAACTTACCCTAAATAGCATGTAAATCAGAATGGCCCTTTCTAATCCATATGTTTATCAAGGGTTAAATTAGTCAGCAACCACAATATGGGGAAGCAAACCTGACTCCTCTAGCTTGTATTTCACTCAACCATTGTTCACTTTTAGAAAGGCAGTGTCGGGTGATCTTTTCAGCCCCTCTTTCGTTGCCACATTTTGATAATGATGTATGATAACTCAGTGGTCATTGTTGATTTTGCGTAAAACATGTGGATACACCAATGACAGTTTCCGGATATAATATTTAAGCTAATATAGTGTGAAGTTTTGAGAACTAGTGTCAATGCATCCTCAAGTAACGTTGAATGCAGTAGGCTCTCTTGGTTGTTGTTTTGGTCTGGTGAAAATGTGTTGCAACAAGTATTGTAGTTGTGCTACTTTTTTATGCTGATTTACCGAAACTCACAGACACTATCTTATTCTCTAGGCAACAGGTGTCGCTGCTTCTGATGTATTGGTCTGTAACTGTTGAAAGGAAGTCGCAAAAAATTGTGATTGAGAGTTGAACTTCAAGTTTTAGCGCGACATGAAGGCTAACAGCTATCCTGATGTGATAATCTGTTAGCAAGGGATTAGACCTGTGTGCAGGGTATTGCTCTGGATCAGCAGGACTGTGTGACCTGCTAATAACATACACAAATTCACTTAATAAATGCACATTTGTTATGTTTACATGAAGGGATTAGTGATTACAGAGGCATGCAGAGTTGTTGCAACTAGAACTGGGTCAACTATTTGGGTATTCTACATGGATGTACATGAAAGTACAGTAATGGTTTTAGACTTTCTAGCTCAGATGAAGGCTTTCTTGTTGGGATCTTGAGGTGTTCATACAAACTCATAGGATACAGTCCTTTTGTATCTTATAGATAATTAATCTAGCAAATTGTATTTCAGAGTAATTCTATTCTGTGTCAAAAAAGACACTGACTGTGTATTTCCTGCCTCTGTGAAGAATGAGACTATTCCTTTTCCTGACTCTTCATCCCTGTTGTCTTCTTGCGGTCTCCTGCATCCCTCTCTCCCCTTCCTATTCTATCGATCTCCCCTAGTGGCCTGAGTGTCAGCGGCCATGGGTGACACAGAGTTGGAGCTGTCGCCAGCCCACCAGCAGGAGGCGCTGCAGAAGAGCCTGTCTACTTCCTCCCTGTCCCTGTCCACTTCCTCCTCGCTGTCGCTGCCCTCCTCGCCCTCCTCGGGCCCCTCGGCTCTCCCGGCCAGCCCCAGCATCAGCACCAGCACCAGCGGTGATGGAGGGCTGCCTCTCACAAGCAGCAGCAGCCCCTCGCTAGACGTCATCACCGAGGGCGTGGGCGAGCTGTCCGTGGTCATTGACCCCGAGGTGGCCAAGCTGGCCTGCCAGGAAGTGCTGCAGAAGGTGAAGCTCCAGAAGGGGGAGCTGGAGGTGGCATTGCCTAAGGAGTTGATTGAGGTGACATTGGCAGTGACAAAGACGCCCACGTTAGCCAACGGGGTAGCCACCCATGTCAGAGATGAGCCGGTTGACCTTGTCCCGGTGAAGGTTGGTGGTTGCAGCGGTGAGGAGGAGGAGCTGGAGCAGGCGTCGGCATCTCCGTCGTCGGGCTCTGGGAAGAGCACACGGAGGCGCCTGAAGCAGCCCAATTCATCCAAGCAGTCGTGGCTGCTGCGCTTGTTTGAGTCGAAGCTTTTCGATGTCTCCATGGCCATCTCCTACCTGTACAACTCCAAGGAGCCCGGCGTGCAGGCCTACATCGGCAACCGCCTGTTCAGCTTCGCCTACGAGGACGTGGACTTCTACCTACCGCAGCTGCTCAACATGTACATCAACATGGATGAGGACGTGGGTGACGCCATCAAGCCGTACGTGGTGCACCGTTGCCGGCAGAGCATCAGCTTCTCGCTGCAATGCGCCTGGCTGCTGGGCGCCTACTCGTCCGATATGCACATCTCTACGCAGCGGCACTCTCGCGGCACCAAGCTCCGCAAGCTCATCCTGTCGGACGAGCTCAAGCCCGCCGGGTCCAGGCTGCGGCCGCCGGTCCCCTACCCGCCACCGATGGCGACCGTCCTGCACCACGAGCACAGCCTGTCTCCCTCTAAGCGCACGCACCAGCGCTCCAAGTCGGACGCCACAGTCAGCATCAGCCTCAGCAGCAACCTCAAGCGCACGGCCAGCAATCCCAAGGTGGAGGCCAACCAGGATGAGGTGAGCTAGGCGCCTGAACCCCCCCCCCCACACACACACACACACGCTCACGGGAGATTTATCCGGATATGCATTTCATTGGTTTTGGTTTGCACATGAATACTACTAGGATGACTGGTCCTCAGTCATTGAGATTGAGAGACACACACGTACAGGCACTAGTGCCCTACAATAAGCAACAGTGCACACAGTTTATGGTGTATGACTGTGCCCTTTGGGTTTTGATATGGCACTTATCTCACATTATGCACATTTAGTAAGATAAGACCATAAGTGATAGGAAGAACACCCCTTGTATTTCTGCTTTGATTGATTTCATTGAAGTTGGGGCAAGTCATTGGGCATGTTCACATCACAATCTGTTGAAACAACGGGCTACTCAGTTCTGTAGTCCAAGCATCATCCTCAGACATTCCATGATGTGGTGTATATATTGTGAGCAGCAGATAGACTCTGAGTCATTATCACATCCATGTGAACATTCTGTTGGGCTTCCCTCATCAGGGCTGAATCCCTAATCCGGAGAGTAGCGCTCCCTTGTGATTAGATAATGATAGCAACGTGTGTGTGTGTGTGTGTGTGTGTGTGTGTGAGGGGTTGAGTGAGGAGGGTGAAATGCAGCATTTTACCAGAACTGTGAGTAATGAAAAATACACTGTTCACTGTCATCTTGTCTGCTTGTCATTTGTGGTGCCAGGGGTGTCAATATTGCATATTTCATGTGGTCGGTCGTTTGGGAAAGGCTGACTGTCGCTCCAGTCTACTGGGGTTTTGGTGGTGGTTATGTAAGAGGATTGGTGGAGGCCCCACAGTCCCATCAGAGAGAGGCAGAGAGGCAGCACGTGATATAACACCAGATCAGGACCACTGCTCTGCCCATCCATGTGAAACAGCCTCTGTTATGTCAGAACCTTTTATTCTCTCACATCGTCCTTGCTGACCCCCCGTTCAAAACAACGACACACACCAGGCACAATCGGCCACAGACAGACGCACACACACAGGCACACCAACACACTAACACACTTACACACAGGCACACTTACATACAGGCACAGGCACACTCACCCACGCACACACGCAGACTCACACACACACAGGAACACTTACACATAGGCACATTTACACTGAGCCACAGGCACACTCACACACGCATATTTACTGATGATATGATGAGTCAGCTCCACACCTGTTACCATGCACACAAACCAGCCACATCTAACAGTACATTTCTATCAAGTTTTTTAATGAGCTGGATTTACTGAGTCACTTTTACCAAGGATGCCTAGCGAACCCAGGCTACCAACTCGAGCTCCCATCCATCTGAAGTAACCGATATTTGCAGGCACTGAAATGGAAGACTCCAGTTTATAACTGGAAAGTAAACGTGCTGATGTTTCCAAGAAGGGTTTTATAGTGTAATATCAGTCACTGGAAGCCTATCTGGAAAGGAAAGGGTTTAATGGGCTGTTGAAGTTGATTGATATTGAGTCTTTAAGGCCGTGCTCTAGGAAGTCGTTGGGTGTACCCATAATATTTTCCCTCGGGAATTTGCAGATCGTTTACAAGGTAGAAGTATGCAAATGTCAATGTATTTTTTTACACGTTCTGTAGACCCACAGTCGGGTTTAAACGTTTAGATCAGAACCCCAAATCATGTGACCTGCTCCAGTGTCCCATGTTTGCTCTGATGCCTGAGGCGCTTAGCTTTCTAAACTACCGCTGTATGCAAACAGAACTCACTCTGCACAAGGCAGGTGCTCTTTATGTCTGCAGCCATTGTCCTGTCCAGAAAGCAATGCATAGTCAACACAAAACCTATGAGATGACAGTTTGTAGCTCAAGCTGGGTCATGACCATGTCCATTAGGTGTGTGTGTGTGTGTGTGTGTGTGTGTGTGTGTGTGTGTGTGTGTGTTTGTGTTTCAGGTCCATGACTAATGGTCTGCTCCTGCCTCAGGGAAGGTGTCGCTCCCTGTCTGTTTGAGCAGCAGCGACCTCTAAAAGGTCCACGGTGTGAGGTGGCTTTGTTAATGGTCTGTGAACATCTTTATCAGAGAGGATTTTGGACTCTGTTCCACTCCCTCTGATAACGAGGCTTTATTTAGACCTACAAACAGCACCAGATACTGTACACAACATATTTCGGCAAGAGATATTGATGTTCCTCCTCTACGATACGATCCTTCATAACACACACACACACACACACCCCTTCCTTCTCCTTTTTCTGGCCCTTTCTCTCCTTGTGTAAGTTTTCCTGTGGCTGACTGAGGTCATGTGAGACTGGGTCACTCTATCCCCAACAGTTGAAGGCTCAGGCATCATGTGCTCTCTGCTGCAGTGCTGCTTGTTCCTTAGTTACTGGCCTTATGTTGTGTGTGGGTGGGTGGGTGGGGTCAAGACAGTCTGCTGATGAGGTTTTGTGCTCCCAGCGACTCTGTTTCTCAGCGTGTTTGTCGAAGTGCCCTGAAGCAACTCCCTCTAGCCTATAATCCCTGACCCTGTCCTCGGCGGCGGTCACGGTGCAGGGCCGACTCGTCGGCCGGAGGCGATACGATACGGACCGGAGCTTGGGCTTCCCAATGGGGATTAGGGAGACACAGGGCCAGGGTTTGGGAGTCGGGGTGCTGGCCGTCTGGGTCTGCCGCTAACGCTCCCTCCTCAATCAATCCAGCCCTCCCCAAGCCCGAGAGAGAGGGTGAGAGATGGTCAGTCCCAAGTCTTCCCCCAACCCAGTCATTAACACATCGAAGTTGAGGACTTCTGCAGACTAACAAATCCAGATGTGGGGAGACGAAATACACTCCCAGCCCTCTGGCCCCCGTGTTCAAGTTGAAATTGAATACACAGTCTACTCTCATCCCACCCCATCCCATGTGAACCAGTGAAAGCAAGCTTCTAACAGTGCGCTCTGTTTTTTTTGTGCTGTTTTGTCTTGCACCCCACTCCCTGCTCTCCCCTCTTTTGTGCACAAACATCACAAACCCCCAACCCCCCTTCCTCCCCCACAACCCCCCCATCCCCACCCCCGTCTCCTCCACAGCATCCTTCACTTTCCCAGGATCTGGCTTCCAGCTGTGACAGTCTTGAGTTAGAGACTGGTACAGTAAGTCCACTCTCTCCTCTCTCCCCATGCCCCCCCCCCCCCTTCTCTCTTCTCAGCCCTCTATCTCCCTTCTCCCCTTTCGATGTTGTTCTGCGGTGCATTGTGGTATGTTGTTTCCTTCCATTGGTTGTTCTCAGGGTTTGTTTTATCAGCCATCTTCTCCTGCTCTGGCAGGAATTCCTTTGAAATTTACAAGCATGAATCACAATTGTAATGTCTGGTCTTAAATTGAATGTACTTGCACTTGGTGATAAGTTACACTCCGGTCATAAATTGAATGTACTCGTAAAGTGTCTTTGAAACCAGTGAACCAGTGTTTTGCTGCTCTAAAAGTTGTGAAAACATGCTTGCTAAATTGATTTAATCCATGCTTGTATGTTTGGTTTTGTCTCTGTCTCAATTTGGATGAGCTCCAATCATTCTCCATGTGTCTTGGGTTCAATTTTGTCTTTTGGACTTGTAGGTTGGGAACTGGTTTGAACTTTGGCTCATCTTTCCATTCAGAAAGATTTCGTCATGTAGGTTTATTAATTGGCCAGCTGTCCGAAGCGGGTTTATCTGTAAAGTACTTGTAGATGGGTCAGAGCGTCTGGGATGTAGTCACATATTCCATCTTCAAATTAATTTGCACCCCTCTTGTCAAGTGTGCATTAGCATTGGGAAAACAACACATGTAATTTTATCATTAGAGTACATAGCCTAGTCTGTATGAGAGTCTTTACAGAAGGCTTTCCAGAGCATACTTGGTAAGAGTGGGTAGACTTTTCTGACAGGGGCCACTGGCCTCTCTTATGATTTGGCATGAAGTTTCTTTCTCTCTCTCTCTCTCTCTCTCTCGCTCTCGCTCTCGCTCTCGCTCTCGCTCTCGCTCTCGCTCTCTCTGAGATTTGGGTAAATGCCATCTAGTGTTGTGAACATGAACATTTCCAGAACTTCTGTCCTCTCTTTATCGAGAAACAAAGCTGGTGTGTGTGAGCGCATACTTCACCTGGGAGCTATCTTGTCTACAGACTATTTCAATAAGATATAGCCTAGACGTTTAGTTCAGTGTAAATTACAATATGTATTATACCGGGAAGAGAGATTTTCCTACCAAACTCCCAGTTGTACAATAATAAAAAAGCATTTGGTCTTCATGTTTTATTTTACCGCTGCCCTTTTCTAGTCCTATCTAATGTTCTGTGTTCTCCTTGCCTTCTGCACCCGCCTCTCTCTCTCCCATTAGCCTGTGCGTCTCACGCCACAGAGGGAGTTCATCAAGTCCCTGATGGGCATCGGCAAGCGTCTGGCCACGCTGCCCACCAAGGAGCAAAAGACCCAGCGGCTCATCTCGGAGCTGTCGCTGCTCAACCACAAGCTGCCCGCCCGCGTCTGGCTGCCCACGGCGGCCTTTGACCACCATGTGGTCCGTGTGCCCCACACGCAGGCTGTGGTGCTCAACTCCAAAGACAAGGTGGGTGCACCAGGGAAGAGGAGGGACACACAAACTAACCTGGATCTGTTACAGGCTGACAGAATAAAGACAAAATAAGGCATACATTACCGGGCAGTGAAGTATACTGTTGCATCACTAGTGCTTTAAATTTAAGCACAAATGCACTAGGAAGATGTGAGTGGCCCCTTGTGGACCTTGGTACTGGGCAGGGTCTCCTTCCAGCTGAGCCAGATGATTAAAAAATGGCTGCAATGTATTGTGACTTCGGTGTTTTCAAAACACTGCATGCTGCCCTGGTTGCGGCAACCGTTAGGGTTTTTTGATAGTGATTTTATATCTGAACATTTTCAGGGGTCCAAACTACAAGTGTACAAAGTTTCATGCTTTTATGGAAAAAATTTACAAAATTCACATATCACATATACTAGGAAAGTTCAGTAAAACTGGCCTTTCACCTATGCAAAAATGATGTTCCATTTGACAATGTTCCACCACTTGGATTTTCATGGACTTTTGGTATGTGATATTAGAAGGTTTCATGAACTGAATACAAAAAAAATAATTTCTGTCGCTATTAGTTTTGGGTTGGATGAAAATTTCTCACAGGTTGTCTGGACTAAAAGTGCAATATGTATTTAACTTTGTTCATGACAAATCCTTTGCTAAGTGTTCTAACTCCCGCTACAGGCTCCCTACTTAATCTATGTGGAGGTTCTAGAGTGTGAGAACTTTGAAACCTCCAATGTCCCGGTGCGGATTCCAGAGACACGAATTCGCAGCACACGCTCAGTGGAGAACCTTCCGGATTGCGGCATCACAGCTGAACAGCGAGCAACCAGCTTCTACCCTGTGCCCAACTACGACAACGATGACGAGGCCTGGTCTGTGGATGACATAGGAGAGCTCCAGGTGGAGGTTTGTGTCGTCCAATCAATCAATCAATCAGAGTGCAAAATCACCATCCAGCATGGTCCCAATACAGCTTACTAAATAACCAGTATGTAACTTAACCTAAATTTTAAAAAAGATGAAGGAATATGTTCTTCATGGTTTGTCTGGTGTTCTATGTTGTTTATGTACTTTTCTCTCTTAACCCAGCTGCCAGAAATCCACACAAACAGTTGTGACAACATCTCCCAGTTCTCTGTGGACAGCATCACCAGCCAGGAGAGCAAGGAGCCCATCTTCATCGCCGCAGGGGACATTAGGTAGACTACCAAGATTGAAGATTAATTTATTGTTTAGAAAAAAGGTTCATTATACTTGTGTAAGGAGAGTAACATTCTTCGTGTTTAGCTCCTCTGCAGTGCAACATTAAAGGAGAATTCTGGTGATTTTTCACATAGATTTCTGTTTTTCATGTTGCTCATGAACAGGCCCCCAGAGAGTAGCACTCTAGCCATTGGCTGCAGCAACTCGAGCTAGGGAGAACCGATTGTTGTCGGGTTTTTTTTTCATACCAACATTACTCGGTGACCTCGAGAAACAGAGATCTATATGAAACATCGCCGGAATTTTCCTTAAAATATTATATACAGTGTTCTATACGCCACTGCAGCAGCAGCAGCAGTCAGTGCGTTTTAAAATGTGGTTGTGAAGAAAGTCACTCTTAAATAGACTATAATTGTGTTGCATTGATTTGAACTCACGACCACTGTGTATGATTGCCGTCTCATTTAGACGGCGCCTCTCGGAGCAATTGGCTCACACGCCCACAACGTTCAGAAGGGACCCAGAGGATCCCTCAGCAGTCGCCCTCAAAGAGCCCTGGCAGGAGAAAGTCCGGTATGTGCCTCTGCACTGGGTCTCCATCAGATTAATCAGGATCGTTGTTGCATGTTGCTGGATGTTATGATTTTTGTTGTTTTGTTTGTCTATGTTGTGCTTTGGTGGGCTGGTTGTTGCTACTTCTGTGGGTCATGTGTGTTGTCTACTGTTTACTTTGGCCAGGCGGATAAGAGAGGGATCCCCCTATGGGCACTTCCCCAACTGGCGCCTGCTGTCAGTCATTGTGAAGTGTGGAGATGACTTGAGGCAGGAGCTCTTGGCCTACCAAGTGTTGAAACAACTACAGGTAAGCTCAGAACATTGACCAGAGAATTCAGTCCATTCATGACGGAATATTATGTAAGGCTGTAATCATAATATACTTTGATGAGGATGCCATCCCCCCACCCCCCCAAAAATAAATAAATCAATCAAAAAAAGGTGAGATGATCTGATATATGTACCTGATTATTATTCTTGGGAAAACACTGATTAGCCTACACAATAATCCTCTCCTGAGCCATCGCTTACTGTGTATGAAAGTTGTAGAATAACTTGGAATTAAGAAATACCGAATGATAAACTTCAGATGTACAGATTGGTAATTATTTCTGAGAAATTACGCACTGCCTTCTCTCTTTGCCCTTTGTCTCCTGTAGCATTTTTTGTGACACTTTTTAACCTCATAGGTCAGTTGTTTGCTCCTTTACTCACCCCCAAGCCACCTTCTATCCCTGCCCAAATGGCATCATGCCCCTTTTCGCCCCTCTCTCCTTAGGCTACTCTGAATACATTAGTTTACATGATCACATGGAACCATGATAATATAGCCCCTCAAGGTTTTTGAATGTGCTACTTTGGCCACAATATGCACAGATTTATGTTTATATGATTATAGTTATGGTTGTAATTTGTTCAGCTCTCAATGGCATAAGAGAGAATGGTTCACAAAAATGAGAAAAACAGTATTGTTAGACATTATTGTTTAAAAGAAAACACATACCCATATCATGTGTTTATGAATTTGTAGATATAATAGAATGAACGGCAGCCCCCCCACCACCACCACCCTGCTAACTCTATGGCTCAATGTTTTATAATGTATTTTAATTTGTGAAATCTCTGAATCGTACTGGCCCAAATGTATTCAACAGCATCTGTAAATACAGAAATCTGTAACAGTGTAAATAGAGGTCCTTTTTTATTACCCATACAAATTAGTGCAGTTCAGATGAGGCAAGACAATTGCCATTTATATTATAACTTCATTAGAAGATTTTAAAAATGTTTTTTTCTTTTCTTTGCACAGTGCATCTGGGAGCAGGAGCGGGTGCCTCTGTGGATCAAACCCTATAAGATCCTGGTCATCTCCTCGGACAGTGGCATGATCGAGCCAGTGGTGAACGCCGTGTCCATCCACCAGGTGAAGAAGCAGAGTCAGCTCTCGCTGCTTGACTACTTCCTGCAGGAGCACGGCAACTACACCACCGAGGCCTTCCTCACCGCCCAGCGCAACTTTGTGCAGAGCTGCGCCGGCTACTGCCTCATCTGCTACCTGCTGCAGGTCAAGGACAGGTGAGCCAATGTTCCAAAGATGCAAAAACTAAGGCACAAAGGGGCTTATGTGATATGCTTTCAACTCATCGTAAGCAGAACCAAAAGGTTTTGATGAAACTATCTGGGAATTGTGGTGATGGTGAGGCCTAATGTTAATGTTATATTACTAATTTTTTTTTATTCATGTTTTACATTTTGCTCCTTTTTTGTTTTTGAAGTTTGATGCTGGATGGACAGTTATAAATTTGATATACTATCACGTTGGCTTAACTTAAGAATGTAACTCTTCTACACGCTTTTTTCATCTGTCCTCAGGCACAATGGAAACATTTTGTTGGACTCAGAAGGGCACATCATCCACATCGATTTCGGCTTCATTCTCTCCAGTTCCCCAAGGAACCTGGGCTTTGAGACGTCAGCCTTCAAATTAACCAGCGAGTTTGTTGACGTAAGGAGAATCTGTCTTTTGAAGCCATAGAAACTCTTCCTGAAATAATTGGATTGAGCCAGAGACTTTCTAATGAGGAGACACAGCACTCAAAAAATCCTCCATAGAAATGCATGGGGCTAGTTTGTAACGCCAATATGGCCGTTGTCTACACATATCCCACCCCTTCCTCCTGCAAAATGTCGACATGTGAAAACATTGAGCCAATCATGTGGTGTGTTGTGAAGACATCGTGCCAATCATGTGTTGTGATCTCGCCGCTGGAGCAAGATTGGTGTCGTGAAGCCTTGCGCACGCGCATTTCTGCCGAAATAGATGCCCGACGAGTGCCCAAAAAGAGTTGCCATATGGCCGCCGAGTGGAGGGACTTGCCTAAAAGGACTTTGATTGAGCTCAGTTGATTTTCCTCCGACCCATGGACTGCTTTAAATAAATTTGGTGGAATGAATCTTGTATAGTTCGAGTCGATAGTTGTCCAACCTTGAGATTTAGTACCATGGATATGACATGTACAGAGCATATAATCCTTGGTAGTGTTATAATTTTTGCGTAAAATTGGTGGTGGTGTTCATTTTCTTGTGGTGTTGTCTGGTCCTAGGTCATGGGTGGTTTGGATGGGGATATGTTCAACTACTACAAGATGCTCATGCTGCAGGGCCTCATAGCTGCACGGAAGCACATGGAGAAGGTGGTCCAAATAGTGGAGATTATGCAGCAAGGTATGGCTACACAGCATCACACACCAAGGCTACCAGGCACTGGCCATAGAGAACAGCTGGCAGTATTTCCCATGGAGATCATTGCCATTTGTGCATATTTCTAAAGCATACCCAATTCTACCCAACCCAACTCTTTGTAAATGCAGAATCAAATCCCAGTAGTCATTGTTTGTAGGAGGTCTGTCCATGGTTCTGGTTCATGGTCACTTTTCCTTTTTGAAATGTAAACTCAAGAGGTTTGAAATGTTGAACCAGTAGCACAAACAAGATGAGAAATGCTGAGCGAGCCCATTAGCCATTGGTTTCTTTCCTATAGTTTCTTCACCAAAGCTACTTTGACCTTCAATGATGAGGGAATCCCTCACACTTTAGCTCCTCCATAGCTGGAGGTCATACACACTGGGCCAACTCGGACAACTGAACCAAAAGAAAGAACCAGAGCACACAAATACATTTAGGAGTTCTTACTAGGTTACTACTATTATTATTATTATTATTATTATTATTATTATTTATCATTATTATTTATTATTACTACTACTACTGCTACTACTGCTACTATTGCTACTATAGTACTACTACTACCAGATAGATAGATAGATAGATAGATAGATAGATAGATAGATAGATAGATAGATAGATAGATAGATACTTTATTGATCCCCGAGGGGAAATTCAAGACTACTACTACTACTACTACTTCTACTACTACTAATATTATTACTGTGACTACTACTACTACTACTACTACTACTACTACTTCAATGTTCACTCATAACCTCCCACTCCACCCCCAGGCTCCCAGCTGCCCTGCTTCCATGGGTCCAGCACCATCCGTTACTTGAAGGAGCGTTTCCACATGAGCTTGACGGAGGAGCAGCTGCAGGTGCTGGTGGAGCAGATGGTGGACGGCTCCATGCGCTCCATCACCACCAAGCTCTACGACGGCTTCCAGTACCTCACCAACGGCATCATGTGACCTGGACTGACCACCGGGGTGGCGCGACAACCCTCTTGGGCCAACAGCTCCTCCTGGAATGGATGCGGACCAGAGCATGGGACTTTTTTTTTTTTTATTTTATTTTTTTTATTTTATTTTAAACTTTACAGAAGAAAGGCGGCGCCACTTGCAATGCAAAAGACCACTCCTTCCTCCTTTTCCTCTTCCCTATACTGCCCCTTCCCTCTTGACCATCCTCTCCAGGCAACACCCTCATCATACACACACGCGCGCGCACACACACACACACACGCGCGCACACACATCTTTTCAACACCCTCATCCTACACATATGCACACACACATCTTTTCTCTGTTGTGTTTGTCAGCCCTTGAGAGCCAACCCTAGCAACAAGACTGATATCTTATCTCATGGATTTTATACCCTGACTGTAGAGGTCTCTCAGCTGTGAAGTTCTTTCTTTTTTGAATTCTCCTTTTTACGTTTGTTATGTTGTCTCCCTTCGTCTCCTTGCTCCACCTCCTGGCTGTTGTTATTTTTGTTGTGTATTTATTAGTCTTCTTCTCCTCTTGAGACCCCTGTGTAATAAGTTTGTAATGGTTTTTGTCCAGCTTCCCAGTGCCTCTCTGGAATTCCACAGAGGCTCTTCAGCACACAAGCTTTCCTTCTCCAGCATCCAGTCAGCGACGCCTCACTTTCACCATGTCTGTGGGAGTACAACCCCCCCCCCAAATCATTGTGTGTGAAACACCCAATCACTTTCCAATACACAAATCAAGCGCCAGAACTGGTTTTCCAACCCGAGTAGGCAATAGCAGTAGAGAGCGGAAACCTGTTTGATGTAGCCAGTACAGTCATTCGGTTCAGTCTTCTCAGTGGGTTTAGTCCACCTGTTAGACTTGTAAAAAGCCTGTTCATGAATAGGAGCCTCTCCCATTGAAGGAGACTGACCCTTCAGTTTTGATATGTGCTTTCTGGTTTCAGGTGTGATTATTGGTTGTCCTGTTTCTTTTCTCATTTTTTCACCATTTCATCTAACCTGTATCAGACCAACTGATCCACGGTATGTGCCGATCCAAAGACATCTTAATGATTAACATTAGATTAATTTGCATTGGTAACATTTGTAGTATGTAGGGTATAACACATAGTTGATCAGGATGTGTGGTTGAGTTCTGATTCATCTGAGGGGGAATAACTGGACTGTATGTTACAAGAAATAACTGTAAGCACTATGTTGGTGTGAACACTCATCAGAGCAATGATACAATTCTCTCATCACCATATTACTCCTAGGACTGTGTTCTGGGTGCAGATTATGTAAGGTGTCCCTTTATATTTCAAGCTGCTAATATTCAGAAGTCAAAACGCATCCAGTGCACAGCTCTTCTAGCTGATATCCAGTGAACAAAAACAAAGTTCAGGGTAGTGTGCAGCTTTAGCCTTCCCAGATTTTTCCTTTTTGAACTCAATTTTGAACTCGGGTCAGCATGCAATCCCAGCTGTTTGTCCTCATTTGAAAGTCGCTGGCAAGTTTTCTCCTTGTCAGACTTTTGACTCATGAAATCATCAGGTGGAAGAAAAGGAGAAGCTGAAGCCGTCATCTTTTTCCATGTCGTAGTCTCTGAGCCACTAAACCTATATAGCATTAGCTGTGCTGGAGTAGAGTGTAACTTAAACACTGATACTCTTGTGATCGAGTGCCTCTGAAGATTTTGAGAGAAACATATAGGGCTTCAATCCATGACGTGGGACAAGACGATACCAGACATTTCAATGAGCTTGTGGGGTAGCTGAATGTCAGAGGTGTAATAATAAAGGTTTTGGAGCTTTTCGAAGACACTTTACTTTTTCACAAGAGGGAGCTGAAATGTTTGTGGACTATGGCATCAAGAAAGACTGATGTGATGTTCCCTGAAACCAATGAGTATTTCCCTGTATTTAAAAAAAAATGCCATCTGCATTTCACCCAAAGGTCTCATGTTTCAAAAAAGAAACCTGTTAACAAAAGCCTGTTTCTGATTTGTAAGTCTCAAAATGTGTGTACGCATAAGAACAAGTCAATCAGAATGTATTAGTTTGTTGTCAACCTCCCCAATCCCTTTGCAATCCCATTTAGTAACTATTCTTTTCATTTTTCTACAACATGTTTCTTTTGTCAGATCTGTTTCTTTGTAACCTGTTTTAATGGACCAGCTCTTATGATCATGTGAATGACCTCCCTTAACTTGTGAATGTCTCTTTGTATAATAAATTAAATGTACTTGTTTGTCTATCTGTTTTGTAAGTCATAAAGTTACTCTCCCATCTCACAATTGAATATTGCCTTGCCTTTGAAGATATTGAGAGATTGTCCAGAGAGCAAGAACATTGTACAATTACATTCAATGTCTAGATCTCTACAGCAAACTCTTAGCTTGTCAGTTTACCATGAAATCAAGAATGCATTACGTAGGCTAACCAATATTTGGTCATTACTCCATTCTGCCTTTAGTCATGTCTGAAAAGTGGCATATGACTTAATCTGTGCATCATTCACCTTCCTCTTCTGTCTGTGAGGAACTGAACGGCTGAGGTCATAGTTTAGGGTGAATGCCAGAAATTCTGTATTTGGACAATTTGCCCTGTACCTGTGAACTTGGATATATCTTCGAGGTCTAGAAATGCCATGTAAAGTGTAGGCTAATTAAGGAATGGTTAACGTGGGACTTAACGCGTTCTAAACATTAGGAAAGGTAGTTACCGGTATTAGGCTACACCTGTTCAAACATCGCAATTTAATTTACAAGCAGTGCAGAGGATTTTCAGTGGAACAATAGGCTACATGTATTTTTTCCCCCATACGGCGATTCTACTTCTCCGTCGTCAGATGGCACTGTTGTGACTGATATGATATCCCAGAGCTGTGATATCCTGCCTTTGCCTACTTATTTCCCACAATGCCTGACGCGCATCGGAGTTTTTCCCTACCTGTCCACACTTGCCGCTGTTCATGAATTTCTTCACCTCCAACTTCATACAACCTGGCCTCTCCCTTTGCACCAGTGTTCCTGGCCAGACAATTCCAAGGAGTGGTCAGAGAATGAAAATACTTTGTTGTGGAAAAGCAACATGTTTTGAAATGGACCTTTTGAATTTACCAGTTAAACCAGAGTAGCCTAACCTGAGTTTAATACGATTCTCCACTCCGTGGATATTAATTGGAGTGTGTCTTCTTTCTTTACCATTTTGAAGTAACAGGAAGTATTAACAATCGCTGAACAACTATGGTAAGTCCCAAAACACTTAAGATTAAGTTTCGACTGATGACTGAGCAATCTTTCAGAACGCACGGGAAAATCCTCACCAAATTCCTTCAATCGTATTTGTGGAGAGACAATTGGTGGTTTGAAATCATATTGTTTTGAATAATCATTTAAGTAGGCGACGTAAGATAAGAATCGCGCAAATCAGAGACTGACTGCGTGCCTGTATTACGGAATTCTGATATTTCCTTTGCGGTCATAGATGGCAGATGCAAATGTCACGCGCAGAATGTTGATCATTTTATATTGACGATGCTTAGTCTATTTGTAGGCTTAGTTGCTTGTGGCATTTTGAAAGTGAAAATTAGTTTTATCGCTGCCATTGTGATTTAACAAGTTAATTTGCGTTGCCACATGTTGTTCGGACAGCCTATAGGCTACTGTTATTACACCTCATGGCTACCAGGCAGAACTATTACATAGAAATAATTTGAACGAGGGCCAACGTGTCTGGGCAGGGCCACTCACAATCAACATGAGGGGGAATGCAAAGAACGTAGCCTAAAATGAGAAGGAGATAGATACAGTTGTGTGCAAAATAATAGCAGTGTGTTTTAAAAAAATGAATAAAGCTCAAAATTCTTAGAATAGCTGTTAATATCCTTAGAATAGCTGTCCATAATATCAATGCATTGGGAACACTGCACATTCAATTTCAAATCAAAACATGACCAAAATTGATCAAGTTTGTGTTATACCTTTAGGCCTACAGAAAGTTAAGAAAAGGGAATTAGGCTATTTAAAAAATAGCAGATTTTGATTCTTTACTTTGAATCACTGCACTAATATCTAGTTGCATTACCATTATTTCTGAGAATTGCTTCACATCTGTGTTGCATGGAGTCGACCAGCTACTGGCACCTGTGAACAAGTATTCCAGCCCAGGACGATTGAACTACATTCCTCTGCATTTCTGGGTTTTGCCTCAGAAACAGCATTTTTGATGTCACCTCACAAGTTTTCTATAGGATTGAGGTCTGGGGATCGGGCTGGCCACTCCATAGCGTCAATCTTGTTAGTCTGGAACCAAGACTTTGCTCGCTTACTGGTGTGTTTTGGGTCATTGTCTTGTTGAAACACCCATTTCAAAGGCATGTCCTCTTCAGCATAAGACAGCATGACCCTTCAAATATGTTGATGTATTGAAACTGATCCATGATCTCTGGTGTGCGATAAATAGGTCCAACACCACAGTATGAGAAACATCCCCATAACATGAATTGTGCACCACCATGCTTTACTGTCTTCACAGTGCACTGTGGCTTGAATTCAGTGCATGGGGGCCGCAGACAGTTTGTCCAACGATCCACATGCACTGGATTCAAGCCACAGTACACTGAAGTCAGTAAATCATGGTTTTTCTAGCCTGACGGCTATGGTTTTTCTTCACTTTCTGTAAAGGTATAACACAAGCTTGATCAATTTTGGTCATGTTTTTATTTGAAATTGAATGTGCAGTGTTCCCAATGCATTTATATTCTGGAATTAACAGCTATTCTAAGGATTTTGAGCTTTATTCAATTTCTTAAAACACACTGCTATTATTCTGCACACAACTGTATGTCCTATACAGACAGCCTTCGTAAGGTCAATGTAGGCCTAGCCTACTTTAAATTCGTTTGATAGTAGCCAAGCTGACAGTCCAAGTTTTATGCTGTGCAGTATATATTTCCTTAAAGAATCTGAAACATCTGATGGTGTCAGGTCCTTAGCCTTGTTTTACACACTATTTCCATGGCCATACTCATGACAGTGACAAGTGTTCCTCTTCTGTTGTGAAAGTCCAGCTTGCCCCTCCACAGTAGACTACCCAGCTGTTGCGACATCAACACCATCTGACATGTTAACACATTCCTCATTATGCCACTGAATTCAGTTCTCTATGTGGCTCAGTTGTTGCAAAGCAGAGCCTGCAGTTATGACAGAAACATCAACGGTTTTGATATAAAAAGTGTTAATGTAGGCCTACTCCAATCATTTAATGTATAGTGCTTACTCATCTGTCATGTTCACAATTCCACTGTTATTCAATTTCAAATCAGAGTTCACAAGAGAGTGGCGATAGTCACTAGTAATGTGTCTGTATGCCTGTTAGTAATCCTGAGCATAGTGCTTAATCAGCTCTAGCTGTCATAGTTGACTTTTCAGAAATGCCTGGATGATCATTTAAAAAAGAATCCCTGTGCAGTCATGAGGAACACTAGCAGTATCCAGGATATGTGTCACTGGCTCTGACATCACCACTGAGCACAGTTTTTTTGGAAAATGATCTCTTCTCTGGGAATCCGGTCTCCTGTGCCACTGAGCATGAATACATCAACAGTGATAGGCTCAAATGTTATTGACATGAACACATTGTTTACAGTATGCCAGGGTGAACACACTACACACATTGTGTTTCTTCACTTCACCTTTTTATTTATGTTGCTTCTGTGGGGCAACAAACATCGGCCATATATAATTTGATTGCAACCCCTTGGCAGGGATGGTATTCTCATAGTTGACACCAGAAGCTCTTGATTCTAAGTTTGCTCTATTAAGCTATCCCATGCCCAGTAATGTGTTAAGGTGTTAAAGTGCAATACAGAGTGCTCTTTGTTTAAGGATCACATTGTAGAAATGCATTAAACTGTGTTGGTGTACTGTAGAGTAAGCCCATTAGTCTGCAGACATGACCGAGTGAAAGCATGCTATACCTGTGTTTCACACTCTAGGTCAGGAACTGTGCAGCAGTTTAACATCCAACAATAATCCGGATCACTCCCACTGTGTGGGTAGATATTTGTTGAGTTAATGAGTAATCTGTAGTTAAAGTGCCTAGGGTCACCATAATACATCTAAATCCCTACCAGACAGACAGTCCTGAAGCATAGCTGCTCTTCTAGCATTTTCATTTCAACCAAACCAACACCAATACAATACTCTACATCCTTTAAGTATACCTGGTTGAGAACTGACATTCTAAAATTGAGTAGAATCTATAAGAAAGAAGCAGGTCCACGACTGAATGGAAAGAACTGGAACTGGGGTTGGTCCAGAATCGTTAATCAGAATCAGAATTAATATAATTTGAGCAATACTCAACCCTACACCTAGGCCTAGATAATTGTAGAATATAATTGTATGGGGTCCTAGTAAGAGTTAGAGTGTCTTATGTAATGCTCCAATGACCAGAATAAAATCTGGAAACTGGAATGAATTTGTTTCTGTAACCTTTTTTTAGTGAGTGATGACAAGCATAGAGACTAATAAATAGGCTTAGTTTATTCGCTGTACAACTTTTATTTCTTTTTGCTTTGAACAAGAAAAGTGCTATTTTCCTGTGTTCTGAATGGGCAAATCCGTCCAATTATAAAGACAGTTTTTATCCAGTCCAAAATTCCTCATTAAGTCTGCTATCGGTGTCATGTAGGCAAATGTTTTTTTTTTTCCTTCCTGAAGAGCCTACCCAAGTGTGACTATTGTGGAGTTATAACTGGATTAACTTGTTATTTGGCAGATGCTTTTAGGCACTGCAACTTACTGTACAATAAATGTAGATATTCTGTTATATCAGCGCATGTGGCCCATTCATTGAGATGAAAAGATGAAAAAGATGAAAACAGGCTGCTCAAGCCCACTTAAACCCTTATGAAGGAAACAGATGGATATTAAGAGACCTGTTCCAAAACTGCACAGAGTACAGATGAAATGTGTTGTGTTAAACGGCGTGTTAATCTCCACTGAGGTGTCGATCTCTCTGTGTGTGTTAGGGGAGTAAGGAGCGTTACCACTGGCAGACCCAGAATGTGAAGGTGAGTGGCGTGGACGATATGGTCCTGCTGTCCAAGATCAATGAAGACTCCATCACAGAAAACCTCAAGAAGAGATATATGGACGACTACATCTTTGTATCCTTAAGCTGCACAGCAGTGCACTCAGAATTACTCATGTAGACATTTTAAGCTCTATTTGGTTTTGAAATACTTTTGCAAGAATGTTGTATGCAATCAAAGGATGAAACATAATTATACTGTGTGTTTGTTTTCGTTGCAACAGCCATAGATATACCTCAGGTCAGTTTCTGATTGGCCCAACCTCTCAACCTGCAAATGCACAGTGTAAGGTTGTGATTAGACTAATGCTTAACTTGGATGATGTATCAAAATGTTACAAAAATGTTAAAAAAAAATAATCAATCTATCATTTTGATCAGTTTGATGTGTTTTCACCTTAACCCACGTCCTCTAAGACTTATATCGGCCCGGTGTTGATTTCAGTCAATCCTTTCAAACAGCTGCCATACTTCACTGACCGGGAAGTGGAATTATACCAGGCTGCAGTAAGTCAACCTAGCTCCTGCAGCATTTCTTCTCAAGGTGAAACAGCCTGCAGTGAGTGAGAGAGAGAGAGGGAGAGAGAAAAAGAGAAGAAGCTGACTGTACGAGCAAGTTGATGAGTAATTGCCACACCCCTCCCCTGGTGACGGCTTTTTGCAGAAGAAGCTGCTATTGCTACATGTCTGTGCTTGTGTTGGTGGATGCTAAATCGGACTGAGGGAAAACGGCATAGATAGCTCTTAAGCTCTTCCTCTTTGTCTGGGGGGGGGGGGGGGGGGGTGGCTGCGTGTGCTTCAAGCAGTGAATTTGGGGAAGTCTGATGCCATGGCACTTAACTAGTCCTGCAGCTACGTTCATAGTGGTGAAATCTTTGGGCACAGCTGAAATCTTTGGGCAGAACTATTAAGAGCATTATAGTTGGAAAGTGGTTAATTCATCATATCATATAGACATTACAGAATGATGCATTTTTTAAAGAGCATTGGTAAGAATTATGAAATCACCGCACAATGCAATTGGTAACTGGAACACCACTGATATATTGTCCACTACAGGCCCAGTATGAGAATCCGCCACATATCTACGCATTGGCAGACAACATGTACCGCAACATGATGATTGACATGGAGAACCAGTGTGTGATCATCAGGTAAGAGCAGACAGTCATGCGGTCATCATACGCTCGTCAGATTAGTCATGGCTGTGATCGTGGGTTTTCAGGAGAGCTGTTTTGTCTCGAATCACGATTCCCTCTGATTTCATGGATGACCTGGAGTATAACAAATGCTTGCATATTCTCCATGTTTTCCCTGCAAACATAATGTGTCATTTTTCACCCTGGTCACCTGTTGGATATTTCATGTTATTATCATACACTGTATACACAGGTAATAGCAGTCACTGGGAATTGATTGAGCAAACCATTTGGGAATTGATGTGACACTTGGGTATTGCAATTGAGCATGTCATGTATTATTCAAATTGGTCCATATAGTCAAAGATTCACTCTGAAGTGGCATTACAATGTCATCGACCAAATTATTGTAGTTGCTATATGCCAGAGAGGTTTTGGCTAGCTTGTGTTGATTTCAGGACGTTGCTAAAGGGAACTCTTTGTGTCAAACTGATTGTGTCATTTTGTGGTAATAACTATATTTGTAGCTGTTCTTTAAATGGTATTCATGTAAAAAAGTTGTTACTTGGGATTATGTTAAACAAAACTAAATTAGTTTACGCTAAGTATTTATTCAAATACACCTAAATGCATGGGTCGACACATATTTATGTGTTTTATCTTGTGCCATGTGTCTGACAAGATGTTAATATAAAATAGAAGCAATGTGAATGAACTATTTTATATCATAGAAGGCTCTTGTGTAATGAAAATAACTTTTTGATAAAGCTGATGAATAGATTGTCTGAATACTCTCAACAAACCTAACTTTAAAAAGAGTAATCAGAAGAAATGCCTTCAAATTGCTGCTTTGTGTTGCTTCACTAATATCTTTCTCCATTCACTGTAGTGGAGAAAGTGGTGCCGGCAAGACCGTGGCAGCCAAGTACATCATGAGCTACATCTCCAAAGTGTCCGGAGGTGGGCCTAAAGTTCAGGTAGGTGACCTCTGTCTGCTTCATAATCACTTTGAATTCTTTCTTGTAGTTCATTTGATGTACAGGTGAAATGTGATGATGAGAGAGAGGTGTGTGTGTGTGTGTGTGTGTTAGTGTTAGTGCATCCTTCACTGACTCTCCCCACTGTTGATTTTCCCTCCTATTCCTGTCTCTTTCTGCTGTACGCAGCACGTGAAAGACATCATCCTGCAGTCCAACCCTCTCCTGGAGGCCTTCGGAAATGCCAAGACTGTGCGCAACAACAACTCCAGCCGCTTTGTGAGTCCACATTGAAAGCCCCCTTGTGCATCTGCCAGAAAATAATTTCTGTCAAATAAAAGAAACATTACACAATTAGCCCACTTTGCAGTTAGTAGCAACACAACTATTGCTATTTCTGGGTATTTATTTGTGTATTAATTCACAATCTTCATCTAGATAGCTTTGCAAGGACAGAAAAAAGTCTGTGAAAACTGGAAATCTAATTCATTAGCTATTTAGTGGCTGCAGCCTGATGAAGTAGTTAAGTGGTCATAGTGTTAGTAGTGTGCTTGTAAACAGTGGACTTTGACAGGTCTTTGGAGCTCCCAACAGTGTGGTGCTGAATAAGTGGTATGAGATTCTCACAGCTTACACTGAGTGCATTAATGAAGTGCACCTATGGAGCACTGCCCATTAAAGCCTGAGTGTTGAGCTGGTGATGACTCGTAGATTTCTCAACTCTCCTGCTAACTCAGGGGTGTGTGTGTGTGTGTAGCATTTCAAATGAGTTGGCGTGGCCTCCGCAATCTATCCATTGCAACGTTTGAGGCAAGAGAGGCTCGATCGCTATCTGCTCAGCCCGAGGTCACATGTTTTGGGTAAAAATTGACTGTGGTGTACAGGTCAGGACCTGTCATACAGTAGGTGTGCACCACTGAGGACTGAAAATTAGCTTGTTTTTTTTTCCTTTTTCTTGTGTAGTCAGTATTGGGGTCATTCTTTGTTATACCCGATGATGTGGCATGACTTTACCTCTTGAATCACTTTTATTATCTGGCTGCCCGCAGGGTAAATATTTCGAGATCCAGTTCAGTCGAGGCGGGGAACCTGATGGAGGAAAGATATCAAACTTCCTTTTGGAAAAATCGAGAGTGGTCTCCCAGAATCACGGGGAGAGGAACTTCCACATCTACTACCAGGTGGAACATCTTGTTACATAGCAATCACAAATACGATCCATCATATGTCTGCGTGTCTCCTAAAAGCTTTCCTTGCAGTGGTCTCCTCGTCTAAACACATCAGCTAATTGCTTTAATGTCAATATAAATGTATTTGAGTGCATTAAAGCAAAAGCTACCCATATATTTTCCTTTGCTCTCCTATAATTTCTGACTGTCTTATCATTTCTGATTGATCTGTAGCTCTTAAACGGGGCTACCAAAGAGCAGAGGGAGAATCTTGGCGTCACAACACCAGACTACTATTACTATCTCAACCAGTCGGGCACCTACACTGTGGAGGACGTCAATGACAAGAAGGAATTTGCAGACACCATGGTGGGTTATGTCTAATGTGTAATGATTTTCACTGCAAGTAGTATTTTTTGGCATGGCTGTATAGCTTTTACAGATTGCCATTAAATGAGGGAAGGAAGGAATGAACAAGTCAAGTCAAGTTTATTTATATAGCGCATTTTAGATACAGAGATCATTCAATGTGCTTTACATAAACAAAAGCATGCAAGAATAGCTAATAAAACATAGAAGGGCAATAGTCAAAGAATAGTTTAAAAAGTGAAGAATAAAAAAGAAAACATAAAACACAAGTACATAGTATATACAATAGTACATAAAAGCATACAAGGGCAATAGTTTAAAAGTGTTTAAAAAGTAATAATTAAAAGACATAAAAACAACATAGGATGATTCCTCAGTGATCGTGACACTAGTCAAGCACCCAGTGAACAGCAACACTCTATAGAGATTTGTCAAGTACGAACAAATGGATGAAATCATAGTATCTGATTTTGTTTGTAGTTCTGACTGATGGGGGAACTGTACGGCAGTTACGTCTGTACAGTTAGTGATTGTTGTATGTTTTGAGTAGAGTTTAATGGTGTAGGACTTGTGATTGCTGTATGTTTTGAGTAGAGTTTAATGATGTATGGCTTTGTTGTGCTTTAGGAGGCCATGACAGTGGTGGGCTTGTCTCAAGATGAGCGGGACACTGTGCTGCAAATTGTTGCAGGGATCCTTCATCTTGGGAACATAGCTTTCAGAGAGGAGGGCAACTATGCCGTGGTGGACAGTGAAGACTGTGAGTAGTACACACACGCACACTCACATACTCACACACACACACACACACACACACACACACTCTCACACACACTCACACACTGTGCACTCTATATCTAGCCTGTCAAGTAGAAGCTTGATTTCACACTTTTCTCTCGCCTGCAGTCTTGGCTTTCCCGGCCTTCTTGTTGGGCATCTCCCAAGATGGCCTGAAGAGTAAGCTGACCAGCCGTATAATGGACAGTAAATGGGGTGGGAAGACAGAGAGCATCTCTGTCACCCTTAACACAGAGCAAGCCTCCTTCACCAGAGATGCCCTATCCAAAGCGCTCTATTCCCGCCTGTTCGACTTCTTGGTGGACGTGAGTCTGATGCCCCAGTCACTGGCACACCTAGCTCAATTAGTCTTTCATTTTGTCCCCTATAACTACAAGACAGTATTAGCATTTGTATGTGAAACGATATATTTCTGTAAGAAAGATGGGCTTATAGAACCCTATCTATGAGATATACTGGGTTTTAAAATGGTTCTTTACTTGTATTTTGTAGTCTTAAAAAAGGCAACTTAAGTGCGAGTGTGTGTGTGTGTGTGTGAGTGAGAGAGAGAGAAAGTGTGTGTGAGTGAGTGAGTGAACTTGTGTTTATTTCTTTTTCTTTATGAATCCTGCTCTACTAATCTCATGTCAGGTAATCAACAAAGCCATGCAGAAAGACAACGAGGAGTTCAACATCGGGGTGCTGGACATTTACGGTTTCGAGATTTTTCAGGTGGGTATTCACAGGCATTTTTTTGCTTGTAGTTCAAATCAGTAAAAATCATCATGACAAATGAGAGTTTGAATTCATTCTTTAAAAATGTTTTTCTTCATTCATCAGAAAAATGGCTTTGAGCAGTTCTGTATCAACTTTGTGAATGAAAAACTACAGCAGATTTTCATTGAGCTCACACTGAAAGCTGAGCAGGTAAAAAAAATCTTTCTTTCTCTTTCCCTTCTGAGCTACTGAAGAATCTCTTTGATCTTCTGTGTAGCATTACTGCAAGGTATTTCAATCTCTCTATTTCACTTCCTAGGAAGAGTATGTCCATGAGGGCATACGATGGACTGCTATAGAGTATTTCAACAACAAAATTGTGTGTGACTTAATTGAGTCCAAATTGGTAAGTGAATAAATGTAGCCGTAAACTTGTAAACATAAACCAGTCATCAGCAAAACATATCAAAGCACATATTGATATTTTTTTTCTCCCAGAATCCCCTGGGTATTATGAGTATCCTAGACGACGTGTGTGCCACCATGCATGCCAAGGGTGAGGGGGCAGATCAGACCCTTCTCCAGAAGCTCCAGAGTCAGATTGGCAATCATGAGCACTTCAACAGCTGGAACAAGGGCTTCATTGTGCACCACTACGCTGGCAAGGCAAGACATAACCATGCTGAAACCAAATGCCTTACGTCTCAGTTTGTTTAGGGCCACTAGAAGGACTTATCTCTTGTATCTTATTTACATTTACATTTCGAACAAAGGTTTTATTGCAGTAGTCTTATTGTCTAAGCACATCTAAACAGAAATGGCTTTAATGTCAATATACATGTATTTGAGTGCCTGAAAGTAATATATTCCCATATACTACTCTTAGCAGGCCAGTTTGTTTTTATTGCCTCTTTGCTGTGGCGCCTCCTCCTGGCGGCCCGCTGTAAGTACATGGTGTCTGTGTCTCTTGTAGGTGTCATACGATGTCAGTGGCTTCTGTGAGAGGAATAGGGATGTGCTCTTCAATGACATCATCGAGCTAATGCAGGGCAGTGAATTGTGAGTAGATCTTTGTGGAATTGATGGACAAACTCAGACCCTCCCTGCTGGAAGAACCCAATTAACTAAAAGCATTCTTTAGTACAGATTGTTATGTTGAACGTACTTAACTAATAGGGAGTTATTTACTGTTGTGTGGTATGCCACAGCATTGAGATATATGGAGGACATCATGAGCAAATGATCTGCACTCGATTTATTTAGCTAAGTTCATTCATAATTCAACATTGATTGAAAGAAGTCAGTTTTCAGGTCCTTTGAATGAGCAAATAAAATGGAAGTGATTCACAACAGCCATGACAATCTCAGCTATGTAAATGTTATTCAACAGATACATAAACATCTATTTAAATGCTTTAACACAGAACTTTATTTCCTGTGTGTGTGTGTGTGTGTGTGTGTGTGTGTGTGTCTGAACAGCGATTTCATCAAAGCCCTATTCCCGGAAAACCTAGATGCGGAGAAGAGGGGGCGACCTACCACTGCAAGCATCAAAATCAAGGTATTTTATAACAACTGATTACTTAGATAATCTTAAAGATAAGACTTTATTTGATCCCACACGAAATGTACTTGTTCCAACAGCCAGGCAAGATGGATTCAACTATAATTAGAATAAATAGCAGAAATATTAAATATAAGGATTAAAAAATAATTTGTTGAAAAGAATAAAATAGTGCACACAGAGCCTAAATAATAATTTGTATTCAAAGCACACTCATTAAGTTATGCACATAACCATCATGGGGAAGGATTACATTCTCTACCTCACCTATTTTTTCGTCATATGGGCTCTTGCACACCATTATCCATGGATTACTGTACTTGAGTGCTGCATTGTAAAACACCTTTGTCCTTATAGTTTCACATGCTTTGATAAGTTTTTAAGATATATTTTAAGACATATCTTTGTTTATCATGGTGTGGTGCAGAAACAGGCCAATGACCTGGTGCAGAGGCTGATGAAGTGCACCCCCCACTACATCCGCTGCATCAAGCCCAACGAGACCAAGAAGCCGCACGACTGGGAGGATAGCCGCGCCAAGCACCAGGTGGAGTACCTGGGTCTGCGCGAGAACATCCGCGTTCGCCGCGCCGGCTTTGCCTTCCGCCGGCCTTTCCGCAAGTTTCTGCACAGGTATGAGCGAGAGAGAGTGCCCACGTCTCATGAGGACCACAAAACAAATTGTCGTGACATTAAATTACAGTGTTCCACCTCTGAAAGTTAATTCACCAGTGTTAAGGAACATGTTGCATAAACCCCCATCCTTGAGTAGTGTGCCCTCATTGATGTCTGGTTGGATATGTGGAAAGAATTGAAGCATCCCCTGAAAAATCTTGAATTTACAACCCTGTTATACTCTTATGGCCAGTTTCCCATGCACATATTAAGCCTAGCCCCATACTAAAAGCTTTTATTTCAATGGAGATTTTCATGGCTGTTTTTTTCCCTCCATGACCATTGTCTGTTGTTGACCTGTTGACCTGTTTGCAGGTATGCCATTCTGACCAAAGAGACGTGGCCCATGTGGAAAGGAGACGAGAGGAAAGGGGTGCTGCACCTGCTCAGCTCAGTCAACATGGACTCGGACCAGTACCAACTGGGCAAGACCAAGGTCTTCATCAAAGCTCCAGAATCGGTGCGTGAGAATAGTTCTCTTGGGAGTTCTAGATCCTAGTGAATCTAAAACACTGGATAAAATGCATCAGTACTGCATCTGTCTCTTCAGTCTTCAGTTAATCTATGTTAAGCAGTAATTTAAATACCGGTACATGTTGAGTACAAGTGTTGAAATATATTCTTATATTCCTAAATGCTTATTGTTGAGGGTGGACTAATGTCTCTGCTGATTCACAAATTTTTGATTTCGATATTTTCGATGAATGACAATGAAGAATTACCCAAGAATGCTTTCTGTGTTTTTTCTGCTATTGTGCCCTGCTGCCCTGGGAAACACTACTTTATTTCAGTCGCACACAAATCTAATCAATGTTTTCAAGCCATTTGCTGCCAATTCTTAATGAAAGACATCACGCTTGGGGGAAAATCGCATCAGTAGGCTACATAGTGTGGTGCCCGCCTCAAGGTCACAATACAGAGCTTGAAGCAACTTTAGGGAACACAGCGCTACAATTAGAAAAGGCCCAACAGCATGTGTAGCCAGTCACCATCCAGTCGTAAAAGAACAGACTCCAAATCACACCAAATTTGAGCTCTGCTAAACACATGAATGACGACACAGAGAGTAATGTTACCAAAGATCTCTATTTGGCTTAGAAATGTGTGCCATTACATACAACATATTTAAACTTATAGTTAAGTAATACCATGTAATGCCATGTAATTTATCAGGATTAGCGATGACCTCTTGACACTCCTTATCATGGAGGTGCCTGGTGTATAGTGAAACTCTGATAACCATTTAACTGGTGTGATTTGTGTGCAGCTGTTCCTGCTGGAGGAGATGAGAGAGCGGAAGTATAACGGGTATGCCCGAGTCATACAGAAAGCCTGGCGCAAACACATCGCTGTCCGCAAATACGTCAAAATGCGAGAGGAAGGTAAGAAGGTTCAAATTACCTATGGAGTATTCAGTCAATCTGTAGCCAAATGTTATAGCTTATATCATGTAATGAATCTGTGCAAAGAGCCCTCTCCTGACTTGAATGGGTTCCCTTTTGAAAGCTTTCCACTGTAAATAAAATCCTTCACCCTGCTACTATATGTTACTATCTCAAATGAATGCAGTTCATTCATTTCTCTCTGTGTTACTGCCTGTCATGTGTATGTTAGTAGAGAACACCCATATGGATGAGTGATATAGATTTGTTTTGACAAGCGCTGTCTTGTGTTTCAGCATCCGACATCCTGCTGAATAAGAAGGAACGCAGAAAGAACAGCCTGAACCGCAACTTTGTCGGGGACTACATCGGCACCGACAACCACCCGGAGATCCGGCAGTTTGTGGGCCGCAGGGAGAGGATAGACTTTGCTGATGTCGTGGTGAAATACGACCGCCGCTTCAGGGTAGGTCACCTGCCACTTGCTACCAGAGGACCAATGCGTTCCGCCACTCTTATCACTACCATGAGTGTGTTTTGTGGACACTGCTGGCTTGTATGGGTGATGTAATGGTAATCGGTGTGGATTTGTCCCCCCCACTCACAGTCTGTCAAGCGTGACCTCATTCTGACCCCCAAATTCCTTTACCTGATTGGTCGTGAGAAGGTGAAACAAGGCCCAAATAAGGGACAGATTCAGGAGGTATTGAAGAGACAGATTGAGATGGAGAAGATCCAGTCAGTCTCTCTCAGGTAAGGCCGCCAGCATTTTTCATGTATCTAGCTGGTCAGTAACACTACACTGCATTGCTATAGCATGATGATGTTATGTGCATACTTACTTACACGCTGTGTGAATTGTCCTCTTAGTACGTTACAGGATGACTTCTTCATCGTGCATGAGGAGCACTATGACAGCGTACTGCAGTGTGTCTTCAAGACCGAATTTCTCAGCCTGCTGTTTAAACGCTATGAGGAGAAGACCCAGAGGAAGCTCCCAGTCAAGTTTAACAACCTGTACGTACTCATTTTTGCCATCTTGCATTCTGGCATCATACTTTTTTTACTATGTTCATGACATATTTAAAGGGACACCAGGCAACGTTTTCGTGTTACTCATCTTCGTAAGTCGGTATATGGTTAAATGACTCATTACAGGGTGAATGAAGACTCTCTCGCCCGCCCCTACTGCCTGTAGGAAGAATATCCCGCTTGCAAGTTCAGTGTATCGTACCCGCCGACCGAAGAAGGATCAGTTTACATCCTGCATCCACAGCACAGAGGCAGGCTAACGAAACGCTAGAGATTGTTGCAAACGTGTGTATAATGGCAGAGCCGGCGAAGAAGCAGCGAAAACCCTCGACGGAAGATGCAAAGATAAGGAAAAGAGCTTCAGACCGAGCGAGGGGGGGTTTCGTAGAGAAAAAGCATAATGCTTGCCTGGTGTCCCTTTAAAAACACAATGTTTCGAGTTCAGTTCATATATCATGATTTCCCTTAAATGTCGCTTGAGGATCCGAGAGTATAGAATATTGATTGATTTATGATAGGTAAAACAGCTTTCATGTTCAACCTGACGAAGCAACAGTGAAACATGTCGTGCAGTGTGCAGTGATTTTTCACATTTTTTGATCGCTTGATACTCTTGCTGCACCAGCATCACCAGCACCAAGAAAGGTTGTGCACAGGGTCTTTTGTTCTTTTAAGCTTTTATGTTGTATTGATAAAGTTATACAATTTGTGAAATGCAGAGACCAAATTCCTTGTATACGCAAGTATACTTGGCCTATAAACCTGATTTACATTTCTAAGTGAGTTGCAGTGAGTGGAGTGTAAATATGTCTTGAAAAATAATGATGATGTTTCAGCTCATGTTGTCGTACATTTTGCTCCTTGGCTTCTAGGCTGGAGTTCAAGGTGAAGAAGGGAGGCTGGGGTCCATTCTCATCGGCCGGCTCCAAGCAAATCCAGTTCCAGCTGGGCCAGGGAGACGAGGTGCTTCTGAAACCCAGCGGAAAGCAGCTGATCGTCAGCATTGGACCTGGTCTTCCCAAGAACTCCAGTGAGTCTGACCATGTCAAGTATTCTAGTCCATGCATAAGATTGTTGTAGTTTTGTTTTCTAATGATTGCATTTAAATGAACAAAGTTAACAACATTTAAATTATAGCCAAATAAATCGATATGCTTTGTGCGCATTTGTTAGCCTGTTACCAGTATGGATTCAAGTTTCATTCATCTGCAGTTATTGTTAAAATCGTATCTGAGCAACCTAGTTGTTCCTTGTAGGGCCAACTCGGCGAGACAACAGGAAGAGCAGACACATGGGTAACCAAGCGCCCAGCTCAAGAGGGCATGGCCGTGGTGAGTTACCATTCAGGAATGGGAAATATATTTACCTGTCTCTACTGAAATGGGGGTATCTAGCCAGTGTGTTTATTCTTTCTGAAATATAATTTTAATTTATATTTTACTTTTTATATATTTTTATATTTATAAGTTGATCAAAGTGTGTAGGAACTTCAAGCAGTAATCCATGTCTGTTATTTTGTGCTCTAATGGCTGAGTAGTTGAGCTAAAGTTTGATTTTAAGTGGCTATAAAAGCGTTTCTGATGTGGGTCCACAGACGCTCCGCGTCATGATCCTCGTGGGGGACAAAGCAGGGGCCGCCAGCCCTCCAGGGCGTCTCTGATCCGCCAACAGTCCAGCATGGAGCAGCCCAGCCTGCCCCGGCTCCAGGGGCAACAGCGGCAGCAACGGCAGTCCCGCAACCCCAGCCCTAGGAACACGGACATGGGCTTCATGAATGTACCCGACCAGGGGGTGGCTGGGTGAGTTGTCTGTGGTGACAGGCTATGGTGCAATTTTGTGTCACAATGAATGAATTGTCCTTCTTTGAGACTGCTGTTTTCATGTGATGTATGTATGTATGTATGTATGTATGTTTGTATGTATGTATTATGATATAACTCGGCTAGACGTTTGAAGACCATCACAGGCATCACTCCCTACCCATCCATCCTACACCCATACATTCACTGACGCCCTTGTTTTCCATCTTCAGAATCCATCGCAGACGGTCAAAGGAGTACAAGCCTGAGCCAGGGTCAGGCCGTCCCAAGCCCGCGCCCAAGCCCAAGCCGCGAGGGCCTCAGTGCAAAGCTCTGTGGGCCTACAATGCCCTGGACACGGATGAGCTCAGCTTCAACGCTGACGATGTTATCGACATTCTTACTGCAGGTATGAGCACACAGTTTATACACACTGATAACTAGGGCTGTGTAATTGCAAGAATCTGGCGATACGATACATATCACGATCCATGGGTTAAAGGTAAACTATGCAGTATTGGCAATTTCCTTACTGTTTTTTTCGGTTTTTGCTTATTTTTCGCTTGCTCTGTCATGACGAATGGCTGAGAAACTCCATCGCTGCCTTTTTCTAGCCGGTGCCTGGCGTGTATGTGTATTTGAATGCAGTAGAGCAATTCGTTACACTCGTTATACTTCCTGACACTGAGACCGTTGGCCCGCCGGCCCACAGTTGCAAGGGTGGTTTTTCCGCTCACAGGCGCTAGGGGGAAGCGAGACGGCCACCATTCAACCTGAAAAAAGTCATATAACCATTCCAATGACTCTGAAGCTGGTAAATGAAGGTAAATTAAGCTAAAAAACCTGCATAGTGTGCCTTTAAGATTCAATATATTGCAATATATTTCAATACTGTGCAAAATTCGATATATATTACGATTTTCTAAGTCTAACTTTAGAAAAACTTAAGATGTAAGTAAAAAAAAAGTTTGCTTTAGACAAACAATTCAGTACACTGTACAGTACAGTTCTGCTTATGTCAATAACAAAATAAAGTGCTTGCATGTAAACTATTAATAAGAACAGTATCAATATTATGTTTTTGAAAATCGATACAGTATTGCCGAATAAAATATTGTGATATTCTATTTTATTGATATTTTCTTACACCCCTAATAACCAGTCATGTACAAGGAATATAGATAAATCTCTTTCATCTGTGATGCTGAGTTGTGTGTAGTTATTATCTATTCAGGAAGGAAATTTTATATTTACACATTTACCTTTTTCCAGTGCTTTTATCCAGTATGGCTACAACTGAGTAACATTTATATCGCCAGTTGTATTATTTGGCCAGTTGTATTACTGTATTTGGCGATACAACCCCCGACACAAGTGAGAAGCTTGCTGGCAAGAAGCCTGTCTGTATACTGTAGGTGTGAGTCTTTGGCATGGCATTCTACACTAAGTGAATACGATATTCTGCTGTTTGCTTTAGATCCATCTGGCTGGTGGTACGGACGCTTGAGAGGAAAAGAGGGAATGTTTCCTGGCAACTATGTTGAAAAAATCTGAACAAAGGAATAAATACCAGCAGGACCCTATCAGTTTGTTTTGTAAAAGAGACATGGAACTGACGTGAATATTCAGAGAGGCAACTTGAACAATGAAGATGCCAGAAATGGGTGTTTTACTGATATAAAGCACGCTAGGCATTTTTAATTACAGATTTTTACACTGATATATACACGTGCATATATTTGTGCACACATACAGACATACAGCCCACAAACATGTTAGCATCTTAAAATCTACCAGTTATTTTATTGAACAGAGCACTCTGGAAAAATGTATAACGGCTATTAAATGAGTTTTCATAGAAATATATTTCATTTTTAGGATATGGTGCATTTTTATATTTTTATGGTATAAGAAAAAATGAACAAATGTTTTGCATTTTGTCAATGAAATTGCCACCACTTTAACATTCTAATTCCTGCACAACTTGAAAGCCAGTCTATGTCTGCAGTAGGCAGCGCTCAGTTCTGTATGTTGTTGCATCTTATTTCTTATTTCACTCATAAAAATGCCAAACATTGGTAGTCAAGGTGGCAATGTCCTTCCAGGGACCAAAAGAGTGCCATAGTCTGCATTGTGTTGGTTAAAGAATCGGATCAGGTCACTTATTTTCCATGCTGCTCTCTCAACCCTGTACTAGTACCCTGATTTAGTATTCAAACAAACACATATTTTTTTTTAATACAATGTTTATAAGCCTTTGTTAGAGTCCTTGTCCACTCCTTATGATACTGTCCATGAGAGAGCCATTACAGTCTTGTCCCCCTCTTAAACTACATTGAACATATGAGGCAACAGTTTTATATACATATAAATGTGTCTGTGATCTCTTAGAAATGTTTAAATAAAAATGTTTTATCTTGTGAATTGTGTGCATTTATTAAGAATTACGATAGAATATTGCAACACAAAATGCAGACATAGGCCTACTGTATGCTTCTCTTAAGGAAGCACACAGTTAAGCTCATATGGTTTTGCCTATACATATGCTGAATTTAATTTCTTAATTCAATTTCTTATTTGAACAAATATTTATTTACATTTATTTCTAGCATAATGTATGTCTTTGTGCATATGTCATGTTTAAGGCATAAGAGATATATTGGTCAAATTAAAAAATCTAATTGGCAGGAATAATTTGAAGCTTAACTGTACATAAAAATAGTATTAAAGCATGGGAACATACGAAACTGACTTGGTTGTTGACACTAGTTGTAAAGTTCACTGCACACAGGACGGGCTATTTGGCCATGCATTTAACAAGAGAGGATTGAAAGAGGGTCAGTAAAAATGTTTGACAAAATTGTCCCTGATTATTTGACCTACTGTACAAGAATAGAACCCCCATGCGGCTCCACTGAGAACTACAAGACACACGTTCACGTTCCTCATAATATTGGAAGACTACACTACCCACACTTCATCATTGCATGTTGAACGTCAGCCTGTGGCGACGCATGGCACTATTAAAGCAGTTTACAAGCAGTGCACAGTGTTTTCCCATTGGCAACGTGTCAGTAACGGAGTTATTCTTCATCGTCGAGATACATGCAAATACGGTCATTATTAGGATTTTAAGGCAACTGTCGTCTTGGAGACTCCCTGTGAAAATGGAATCGTTTCTACAGAGCTCTCGCGATGCGCTTGAGGTAAGGGCACCGACCGTACAGTGGGTCGCGCATGGTTGGCTTGCTTCATCCATTTTCTATATATAGTTGTTCTTATTGGTCGTCTTAATGCATTTGCCAATAATGTTCACGTTCATAATAATGTTTTTGCACTGCTAAAAAGAAGAGACATTGTTGAATTTAAATAAGGGTTTACAACAAAATGCACCGAGGCATCCGGATTCATGTAAAAAACTTCTGTAAAGAGAACATTATTTTTTACCCTGTTCTCTGACTGCAAGTGCAAAGTGTGGTGTAACACTGAAGTGATCGCTACTGCATGCAATGCGTTGTTTGATGCCAAGTTACAATGAACTTTTTAGACATCCTCAAAATAGAAATATCCTCTTAAAATGATTGTATCTTACATGGCTTATAAGGTGTTGTCGTGTATATGTCTGCGTCCAGTCTAATTTATTTCCAACCTTCCCGTGCCATCCTGGCAGAGTACTGTTTTCGAATTGTTGACAAAAATATGGGATCTACGGGGATGTGAAGCTCGCGTTCAAGTTGAAAGTGCATCCATGCACAAGCCATGGTTTCCATTTGACCCTAAGGCGCCGTGGGCTCTTGAGCTTCGGGATAAGCCTATAACTGCTCGCTTTCTTTGTTTACTTAACATATTCTCATGATCATATTTATTCCAGGCTGCTTTACTTAACCTTACGTGTTTGGATGGTAGTGTTTGCAGAGGAAATTATCCATACTGTGCAGCATCATATGGTCAGGCTTTCATTGCAGGAAACGTGTCTCCTAGCTATCAGCCCCTGGAGACCATAGCAGGCATGTTTTCAACCCAAACAATGCCACCTGCTGTCAACAAGTTGTGAGGGAGATAAGAACTCCTCCCCACTTTATTTACCTCACATGGCTGGCTAAAATGATCCACAGAATCACAGGGAAGAGTCATAGGGGACTAGTGAAATGGCTTGTGCCTGGACACAAACACACACACTGAACTTTCAGGTCAAATGAAGCATCCCAGAGTGTCTGCAAAGAGAAGATAAATCAAACACAGCAACCTCTGTGGAACAACCAGGATGGGTTCAGTATATTTACTCACTTTCTCCTGCTCCATTTCATCTTACACAGCAACCCCCCCCCCCCCCATACAAACACTCACATACGTTTTGTCTTTTAGTCATGCACTCCCGGGATAAAGGAAGTGTTTTTTTTTTTTGCATACCCACCCCTGACTTTTGTCTGATGTGATAATTGTCACATGAGTAGTTGTGTGATGATCACAGCTCTATTTTTACACGTGGTGTTACATCTGTTGCTGTGACTTTTAACTTTTTTTTTCCACTGCTGAGAAAGTCTCCCTGTCTTTCTCCCTTGTGTTTCCTGACCAAAAAAAAAGAGAAACTAAACAAAACAACGCAAGCGTGCTGTGAGTCAGAGAACATCATTATGCACTTGTCACAGAAGCCTCCTGTGCCACACTGAAGTAATGGAGTCAGCTGAAATGCAAATTAAACACACAGACAGGGCTGCTTTATAGAAGGCAGACGCTGCCTGACCCCATCAACCAGTGCCATTCCACCAGCCATTCATTCATCAACGTTCCCTCAGTTACCTGCTTTGTACATAAGTATAAGTATATGTACTCTTTTGATCCCGTGAGGGAAATTTGGTCTCTGCAATTATCCCAATCCGTGAATTAGTGAAACACACTCGGCACACAGTGAACACACAGTGAGGTGAAGCACACACTAATCCCGGCGCAGTTAGGTGCCTTGCTCAAGGGCACTTCAGCCGTTCCTACTGGTCGGGGTTCGAACCGGCAACCCTCCGGTTACAAGTCCGAAGCGCTAACCAGTAGGCCACGGCTGGCCCAACTTCTGTACATCACATCTGTACATGCCCATTCCTTTCCATTTTCACACTGAGACAAGGCTAGGTTTGTGCTCCCATGTTGTCGCACCCATGACTAGATTGACCTTGCTCCTTTGCCCTGCTGAGTTCATGGGCAATTCCACGGAAAATTGACTTTTTTTGTCACATCCATAACGCCAGTGAAATGCCTTGGCATTTGTATGATAACATTCATGTTTTGTGCATTTTTTTTCTCATGTACATTCTTCAGCCAAAAATAGCAAATGCTCAAATTTCATGTAATCATTCACATCATACCATACCATCACATTTTATTGGCGTTATGGATGTTACAAAAAACGCAATTTTCCATCATCTGAGGCCCATTGACTCTGAATCAGCTTTTAAGGCCATCTCTTTTCTCGGTCTCTCTCTCTCTCTTTTTCTTTTTTGCTCAAGGGCTAAAGTTTACATCACACATTTTATTTGAAAAAAGAAAGAGTTTCAGGCTAAAAAAAAAACTTTTTTTTAGACATGCTAGTTTGAGTGAGACATGGAGGACCTGTGAGGATGCAGGCTACAGTGTAGTGGTTTAGGGAAACTTTGACCAGAGTCATACTACTACAGGTAGCAAGGTTACTGGCGTACCAGGTGATTATCTCCAAACAACACGTCACTTTAGAAACAATAGCTGCTCAGTGCAGTTCTTTTAGAGATCAACGGTTACTCCTAAAGTTACCCGGGTTAGCCAATTACCTTGCTTCGTAGTACAGTGGCCTAAACAGCTAACCCGTAGTCTAGGTTTAATGTAGTATGTCCCACGCAGGCCTAGTCCCTCCTGGAGCTCGGCCACAGGGACAGTGGTCCAGGGCTGGTGGCCCGGATGTTGCCCTGAGGCCAGGGGAGCCTCATCATCAGGCATCAGCATCATTCTGTCAGACTGCACCGTGGGCATCGCCGGATGGCTTTTTTCCAGTCCACAGTTTTGGCACAGTGCATGACCAGGCCATTATAGTGCCCTCAGATTCACATTCCTATCAGATTGCCTGGTGCCCGGAATCTCTTCAGTCTGGTGTATTGATTTTTTTTTTTCAAGCCTTTCTCTGCAATGAAATGCCTCTCCGAAATCCTCACTTAATACAGTGTGGCATTTTTGGGTGAGAAGGAATTTGACTAAGCTGCCAAAATCTGTGCTCCTATTTTAGTATTTTTAATCTATCTGTCTAGATGATTTGCTAAATACTGAGATTAGTAATATCATGCGTTGATGTTTTGTTTGTGTTTTTGTTTTTGTATGTGCCATATTCCAGAGTTTAAGCAGAGACAGTCCCGGCTTACACATAGTCATGGGAAATGAGGCTTGCGACTGTGACTCAATGGTGTCTGCCCTTACGTTTGCTTATTTCCTGTCTAAGGTAGGTTGACTCCCAGCATGTTGATGCTGGTTTACACCATGGCATGTTATTGTTTGACCTGTTTTAGTTAATCTGTAATGAGGGCTAGGTACCTAAATAGGTTGTGGGCTGTAACAGTAATCAATGCAAGAATTTCAAGGATGTATTTTTGATACAAGGTTACAAGTCTCCTTTAGGGCAGCAACTAACAATTATTTTCATAGTCGAATTATCTGACTACCGTATTTTCCGGACTATAAGTCGCACCAGTCAAAAAATGTGTCATGAAGAGGAAAAAAACATATATATAAATATATATATGTTGCACCTGAGTTGCAGGACCAGCCAAACTATGAAAAAAAGTGTGACTTATAGTCCAGAAAATACAGTAATCGATTTGTTGTTTGATTCATAAAATGCCAGAAAATTGAGAAAAATTGTGTTTAACAAAAGCCCAAGATTGCGCCTTGTTTTGTCCACACCAAAGATATTTAGTTTGCTGTCATAGAGGAGTAAGTAAAGCTGAAAATATTCAAGTTTAAGAAGTTACAATCAGAGAATTTTGATGTATTTTCCTTAAAATATGACACTAACCGATTATCAAAATAGTTGGCGATTAATCAACAACTAACCAAGTAATCGATTAATCGTTGTAGCCCTAGTCTCCTTAGCAAAGATCCTTGATTACTAGCTACTCCGCTTTAACCCTCTCTGTCCTTAGTAATTGCTGTATTTAGTTGAGTTAGTTACTAACCCAGTTTGAGAACCACTGAGTTAGTAGAAAGACAATGGACTCCTTGTGGAAATTTGTGGTATTGCACATTGTCAAACCTCAAGCCAACTCTTAACCTTGAGAACGTCTTGTAATGACATTGCCATTGACATGTACTTACATAAGAGTAACGTTGTACTTGTCAGTTAGTTTTACTGTGAGTAGATTATAATGTGTTAAGCAATTCTATTATGTTTACATTCTTGTATTTTCATAGTCATAGTTAATATTTAATAACAAGCAAGTTATTGCACTGCATGTTCAATCCCTGCACTGTTCACTTTTGCACTACAACCATTGCACACACTCTACCATAGCACATTATCATGGGCAATGCATCACATGATCAGTCCATACCAGACCTTTTTAATCACTTCACATGCTCTTTAAATTTTACATTTTTAAATTTCTGTGAGAGATATATGTGTGTATCTGTGTTTGTTGTGTTATGGTTCTATAAGCTACTGTATGCCTAAAATGTCCATCTATCTATCTATCTATCTATCTGTCTATCTATCTATCTATCTATCTGTCTATCTATCTATCTATCTATCGAATACAATATTTTGAATGGCTGTATTTTTTTCTGTGAAGTTTACGAACAGAGGGAGATCCTGAGCTATCTCCTCAGGTAGGACAGTGGGAGATCCTGAGCTATCTCCTCAGGTAGGACAGTGGGAGATCCTGAGCTATCTCCTCAGGTAGGACAGTGGGAGATCCTGAGCTATCTCCTCAGGTAGGACAGAGGGAGATCCTGAGCTATATCTCCTCAGGTAGGACAGTGGGAGATCCTGAGCTATCTCCTCAGGTAGGACAGAGGGAGATCCTGAGCTATATCTCCTCAGGTAGGACAGTGGGAGATCCTGAGCTATCTCCTCAGGTAGGACAGTGGGAGATCCTGAGCTATCTCCTCAGGTAGGACAGTGGGAGATCCTGAGCTATCTCCTCGGGTAGGGCAGTGGGAGGGCTATTAGTTGCTCACCCATCTGTCTTTGTTTTCTTTTCCTTTGGGCAGACGTTGGAGCCGGGAAAGGTGGCGGTGCCCGTCCTCAACATCCCGCGGGCGGAATTCCCGTTGCGGACGGACAACGTGTTCCTCCTGAAAGAGACCGGCCTCGCACAAGACCTGCTGGTGTTCCGTGATGAGATCAATCTCCAGGGTCTGCACCAGGCGAAACAGCTGGCCCTAACGCTGGTGGACCATAATGTCCTCCCTAGGTCTGCTGCTGCAGTGGCTCTGTGTTGATTAACCTGTCCACTCTGTCCACTCTGTCCGTCTGTCCGTCTGTCTGTCTGTCTGTCTGTCTGTCTGTCTATCTGTCTGTCTGTCTGTCTGTTTGTTTGTCTGTCTCTCTCTATGTCTGTCTCCCCATGTCACTTTTCCTTGTTTGTGTATGTCCTCGTTTGTCTTTTGCTTCGTCTGTTTGTCTGGCCAACGGTTTATTTATCTGTTTTGATGTACTCTGTAAAAGCTTTTAAAAGTGCTGTGTACTCATCAAACTCCATGGATGTCTTGGCTTTTAAATAATTCACACGACTGAGGTACAAGGAGTGCATTTGCATCCCAAACACTAATGTCTGCTCAGATCGTTTGTCTTCTTTTTGACCTTGTGCTTTCTCTCATCTCAGCTTTCTCTGTCTTCATCTCTTTCTTCCTTTTTACCTTGCACTCCTCTTTAACCCCCACCCCTGCTCTTGCCTTTCTCTCTCTCCCTCTTTCTTTCTTTCTCTTTTCCAATTCCTTTTCTGACCTTGTGTGTGTGTGTGTGTGTGTGTGTGTGTGTGTGTGTGTGTGTGTGTGTGTGTGTGTGTGTGTGTGTGTGTGTGTGTGTGTGTGTTTGTGTGTGTGTCTATACAGCGGAGATGCTTTCCTGGAGGAGGCTGTGGTGGAGGTGATCGACCACCACCTCCTAGAGAGGAAGCCGTCGCCCGTGTGCCCGGTCACCGTGGAGACCGTGGGCTCCTGCACCACGCTGGTGACGGAGCGGATCTTGCAGAAGGCCCCCGACCTGCTTGACCAACAGGTGGCACAGCTCTTATATGGTAACTACCATGGCAACCGGCTCTCCATGGGAGACCGGACGGGAATGCATGTCCCTGTGGCCCCATGCCAATGAATAACGGAGGACTACCCGACTCCAGAGCCTTGATCTCTGTATGCCAGACAACCTGGCTTTGATTCAGACGGCTTTATGTGGATTGATGGTTCCCAGCATGGGAAGCTCCCATGTGGTTTTGATTATATCTTAATATTCAGTAATGAATAAAATGCCCACTGCCATCTGAATGGCTAATGCCACTTTATCTTCAAGTTATGTTGTGTAACATCTTGTCATGTTGCAGTATGTCAAGTGATTATGAGTATTATTATGGTAAGAGACACAAATAGTCTTGGGCTCCCCAGTGGCTCAGGCTTCTGATGCCAGAGAGCCCAAGCTCTTGTCAAATGCTTTGCCATGCTCTATCCTATGCCTCACCTGAATACTGAGCTTTCATATATGTATCCACTAAGCTTTATTGAGTGTAAACTGGTAGTGAAGTTTAATCTTGAAGCCTGATGTTGGTTAATGCTGCTGTGGAATGTGCAAATCATCTGTGCCAGAGATTCTATTTAGCGAGGTTGCTGTGATACAGTAGAATGTTGTGTTAATGTGCAAATGAAGTTAAGGACATTCCTGCTGCGGTCTAACTCAGGCACGATCGTGTTGGACTGCGTGAACATGGCGCCTGAGGCTGGGAAGGTCACTCCTAAAGATAGCCAGTATGCCGTCCTCCTGGAGTCTCGATTCCCTAACCTGCCACCGAGAGGCGCCCTCTTTCAGTCCTTGCAGAATGCCAAGTTTGACGTATCGGGTGAGTCGGCGGGTGTGAGTCAGGCTTTTTCAAGTGATTAAATCCCAGACCTGTTCCACATATCTGTCTGTTTGTCTTTTGGTTTATCAATCCTCTGCCTTTCTCCTTGTGTGCATGTCTCCTCTTTCTGTCCGTAGTGGGACATTGACCTTTTGTAAGGATCATACTTAGAAAGCAACGTTAACAAAGTAGCACAACCTATCTGTCTATCGGCACAGTCCTTCTGGCCATATCAAAGTTGTGAGCTCATGTGCTCCGTATTCTGATAATTGTACCCACTGTCTGGTGGGTAAGATGTTGATGAACTTGAGAGAGAGCCAACTTATTGCAGAGAGTTTTAATGAGACGGTTTGATGTGGTCACAGGCCTCACCACCGAACAGATGCTGTTGAAAGACATGAAGACTGCCTCTGGTGGAGACCTCAACTTGGCTGTTAGTGTTATTTACATGACGCTGGAGGTACGTTTCACAAGTATTAGTGAATTTATATTAAATACACATATAATAGCTTCGTAAATGTATACTAATTACTTCATAATAGTGAATTCATAAAAGTGAATTTATACATTTCATTGTTTTGTGAACTATTTAGTTCTACATTGTGGACATGACACATTAAATATCTGCCTAAAACTGTATACAATTCTGACTCTGTTGTAAGAATGGCATGGTGTATATTTTTGTCGCTAGTATTCATGCATGCTATCAATAGACATTGAAGATATACAATTATGCTTAGACTGATTACATGCTATTTAATGTTTACCCAGAAGTGGACATAAAGTTAATGTGCTTTGCGCAGATGTTTATTTGAGTTCTCTCAAATGGATCTAATTTTCCCTGAATGTGGGAGGCTTTCATGTCCGAGATCCTGATACGTAACGTGATTGAATTGCTTTGACAAAAGCATGCTTGTTCAGGACCAGCATGATAAACTTATGGACCGAGCCCAAACAGTAATGTGGATTCCTGCTCGGTAATGAGTTACAAATGCTCGAATGTTGCAATGCGTGCACCCAGTCAACCACTCCCTGCTCAACCACAGGGTTGGGTATTGTGTTTGTACACACCCACAAACACACACACACACACACACACACACACACACACACACACACACACACACACACACACACACACACACACACACACACACACACCCCCCATTGGGATTAGGCAGGAGTGTTGGACTTTCATGACGACTCTCCCCTTCTGTCACAATCTCGCTTTAAAGGAAAAAAGCCCAAGTTGCCTCAGATCTCCCAACGCTGTGTCTCTCTACAGGCTTTTCTACAGAGACGTGGCCTGCAGCAAGAGCTCTGCGAGTTCTGTCACAAGCACAAATACAACCTGCTGGTAGCCATGACGATCTCATTTCGTGAAAATAACGAGCCATTTCGGCAGCTTGCGGTCTACAGCTCCAGCGCTCTGTACAGAGAGGAGGTGATGTTTTGTGTTTGACTCCTATCTGATATGAAAATGCCCTCTTGTTTGTGTGCTGCCCTCAGTATCCTTTCATCACAACAATGATACTAAAGCACAGAAGCTAGAGCTTCATGGCACTCTGTGATCTTTGGTAATCGTTCTTGTTTCATATTTTAAAAAAACAGTATTGATCAGAAAATAAAACTTTTATATTGTTTTTTTATGTTTTGTAATGTAGTGTAGCCTGGATCCAGGCAAAATAATGTTTTGTTTGGTCAATGTCTGGGGTCTGGTCAACCATATAGGGGAGAACAACATTTATATTAGACTAGCAAATCATAGGCAACATAATGTGGTTTTGTGATTCTTATGGCCTAGTTGGTTAAAGAAATGTCCCCTGGACCGTGGAATAGCTGGTTCAGACAGATAGCTTTTCTTAAATGTACTCATTCATGCTGTCTGAAGGATGGGTGTATTTTAGGAGCTGGATGTCCAAGTTTGAGCTTGGAATTTTCAGAGTTGGAGGAGGCAATGTTTTGTGGCTACTAATGGAAGCTTTCCAACATTGACTGCAGGCTATAAGAACACATACGCTGCAGCCTAGGCTATGTGTTGAGTGGGCTACTTTTTGTAAAATAGCAAGCCTTTGCTTTTTGAGCTAGACACTTCTCCTGGGGATAGTTCACAGAGAGGAAAAATCTGCCATTATCCACTCAACCGCATCCTAGTAGTCACCCGTAAAAGGTTGGATTGTCAGTACTGCTGACTTGTGCAGCAAAGTGTCAATGACAAGACTGAACTTGTCAGCATACATTTTACTGTAAAGAAAACTGCTTTTCTCTTGATCATGAAAGTGACAGGCTGATGTCTGACTCCTCTTATTTTTCACTGAAATGAAAGTCAGTATGTGGTCCTGTTGACTTGAGAAGGAGAGGAAGAGTACTACCTACCTTTTGCACAATACCTGCATAACAGAACATTTATGCTATTTGCCCTAACAATATACAAAAATAATGTTCAGTTTACCTATAATTCATCTTATAAAAGCCAAAAGAATGATCATTAGCTTGATTGTTAATGGTTATTAATTTAGCTGACAGGTTACAGGTTCTTTTATAAATGTAAATGTAAATCAGATTTCTAGAACAAGTATACTTGCGTGTGCAAGGAATTTGGTCTCTGCATTTATCCCATCCGTGAATTAGTAAACACACAGAGCACACAGTGAACACACAGTGAGGTGAAGCAGCTGCCTTGCTACAGTGCTGCTCGGGTAGCAGTGAGGGGTTAAGTACCTTGCTCAAGGGCACTTCAGCTGTTCCCAATGGTCGGGGATCGAACCGGCAACCCTCCAGTTTTAAGCCCGAAGCCCTAACCAGTAGGCCACGACTGCCCCAACCAGAATATGCATTTAAACAGTTTTTTGTTTTATAGAAAAAACGTTTAAATGCATATAGGGAGCATATAAAATGTCAATATATTAAGTGTGTGTGTGTGTGTGTGTGTGGTATATCCCACAGATGAGCCACGCTTTGCAAAAAGCTCAAACCCCCAGCTTGGATCTTTCTCCGATGAGCAGCCCATACAATGACGTGAAGGCCTACATCCAGGGCAACACACTGGCCTCTCGCAAGAAGGTCTTGCCCATCGTCAAGGACTTCCTCAAGTCTTGGGAGAAAAAAACGGCCCCCTCCGGAAACCTGGACGACCTTGGTGACCTTGAGGGTGTCTGCTGCCCAGGTATGGAAGAGGGGGGACGGTACCACTCCCACCAGTGCACGGAGGACTCGGGCATGGAGGAGGACTCGAACGTGCCCCCAACGCCTATGAACAGCTTGGTGGAGGGCTGCCCGCTGGACGACGGGCTGCCCAAGATCAGCGAGGAAGCCATTGTGGAGAAGTTCAGCAGGATGGCCAGCCGGGACGAGCCCGAGGACGAGAAGGGCGCAGGGGAGCTCTGAAGGTCTCTCTGAAACGCCCAACTTCTGCCTCCCTCGCACCTGGGGCCCACGGATCAGGAGCCTGTGTGAAACCTGCATGGTTTTGCTGTGGAACTTGTGGGATTTATCTTGGCCTGAACCTGACTGACTGCATGTGTGTAGTAAAGATCTGCATGAACAACGAAGCAACGAAGAGGGGACGATGTGGAAGAGCATCTTGGCTGTCGATGCAGGTCAAACAGAGGTCAATTGGAGATGCTAATAAATTGGGAATGTTTCACTGCTTTGGACTAGACATGCTGCTGTTGATGTGATCCAACTGAGAATGACAACGCCAAGCGTAATTGCTCAGCGTGTGAGATATCTGCTTTATTATTATTTTTGACTAGGTGAGTGGCCCTTGTGGTCTGTATCTCCAGATATATGAACCACCTTACGAAGTGTCCTCCTGAAATTAGAAATCCAATTAAGCTTTTTTCATCTTTTTCATTAAGCCTTGATGTTTTGATATCCAAAGCTAGAATTTATGATCAGTTCATAATGTACATTAGGGGAGATAGATTTAAATTAAAGTGAAGTCGACCGGTTTGGTGATGGATTTTACAGCCCTTGATCCCAAAGCTTTAAACCATGTGGATCCTTTCTGAAGTTTGTGATGTAGGATGCTCCTTATTAATGTTTTGGAAGGATGCGAAACCAAGTGTGTTTTGTTTTAAACATAATATGAAGGTTCCTATCAGTGTAGCTGTATGTGGGCTGCATGTGAAGAATGGTACAAAGGGCTTGCCGTACACAAGTTGAAGAAATGTTGAAGTACAATCATGTGATCCTCAGTATAGAGGGCACTAGTGTTCATGGTGGATATGTTATAAAGCTAACTTATTGAAGGTTTCTTGCCTTTAATGAAAAACGGTACAAAGAACATGTATTACTCAAAAATGTAATCATATAGAGTATATAATTTATTAAGATTATTATTTTGGAGTTCATTAGGTTTTATGTACGCATCTTGTCATGTAATTTTGGACAAGAGTGTGGCTTTAACATTTTAAGATCAGAGCAATGAAGCTTATGCTAAGATCAGTACTCTGTGACTGGTTTGAACACAGGCAGTGTTACTAGAGTTGCCTGTCTGTAAATTGCAGGTGTGTTGCAGAGTTAAATTAGACATGCATTATCCAAAAGAAACATGATCATGTGTTTTGGTGATCTTGGAAAAAAAGAAAAAAAAAAAAAAATATATATATATATATATATCAGTGTTTTACAGGGTGAGCTTTAAATTGATTTTTGATCACAACATAATTTGAGTAATATTTAAAAGTGACATCACTTTGATTAGGTGATCTATATAATTTCTATAGCATGTACAAATGCCAAGTTGAGGATTCCATTGTTATATATAAATGTACTTATAACCACCTTGGGGGGGGGGCAGCAGGCCCGTGTGACTGTTCATGGCGTTTGCTAATTTCTCAGTTACTTCACCAGTCACTATTGGATGGACAATGTTTCTTTAACTGAAAATTGGTCAAGTGTCATGCGGCAAGTGTTGTTCAACCATATCTATGACCAAAATATAGCTATCTATTTATCCATAAATTGTACACACCTTACTTGATAGTTTTACTGGACAATCAGATGTCAATGACCACTTCATGTCAGACTTAATTGTTCTTGCCTCATTTAAAAGTGGGCAAATATTGTGGGCAAAATGTATTGTTATTAATTAAATGTTCTGTTCATCCAGATGTATTCAATTGCAATTTCAAAGTATTAAATGATTTTTAACACGTTTTGTTGTAATTTTCCATTCATGTTTGTATTGATTAATACTGTATGTTTGGTTATAAGTAGACTATGTAACATCATACTACATATAAACAAGTTTTCTCTAATATGGAAATGGCTTGCAGGCATCCTGAAAATACTAGGTTTTTAGGACCATGGAGAGATCTCAGATTTGAGTCTCTCTCACTCTGTCTCTCGCTCTCTGACTCTCTCTCTCTGTCTCTCTCTCTCTCTCTCTCTCTCTCTCTCTCTCTCTCTCTCTCTCTCTCTCTCTCTCTCTCTCTCTCTGCCTTGTTCTAGGATGACTGCAGGAGAACAGGGTTGCCCAGGTGAGTGAAGAACCAATGGGAGGATTCACACAAAAATGTGGCCAAACCAGTAGTGACTGTGTGCGTGTAGGTTCTTTAGATATAGAATCACACACCCACTGTAACTGACTTCCTCTGAATAGGGACAAGAGATCGGGGATCAGCCCTGTCCATTTGATGTGACAATTGCTGACTGCATCCGCATCTACCAAATGCTATAGAACGGCAGACCTTTAACATGGGATCCTATTCCGATCAGCAGGACCAATATATGCTGAACGGGTAAGTCTTGAACTTGTTCAATGGAAATTCATTAACTCCAAAAATACAAAGCTTTTACAGCCTCCTCAATTACTTCTGTCATATAGTGAAAAAGGCATCTGCCGCACATGGATGTGCAAAGATGAGCACTGACTTGTAGACAACATTTTATATGTCAAAGTTAGACAAGAATCGTATAACTCCAAAGTATCAATGTGGTGAGCTGGGTTGGTTGCCTGCGCTGAAGGAAGAAGTGTGAAATCGCAACCTTGTGTTATGTAACTGAGGTCTGTACAGGAGGCACGGTTTCATCCAAACGGGAAGTTTAACTCAGCCGGATGGTCAGGCCTCTTGGATGTGGAGAGTTTTACGTAATAATGTGTGAAATCACAACGGTCTCCTCTCAGAGGGGGTATGGCAGTAGTACCACGCTGCCACCCAACTGCTCAAAAGCTCTGACAGTTTTGGAAAGGAGCTAAGCTAATGTGTCAAGTCACATTTTCAGTTGACATGATTTAGTGACACTATTTTTGGAAACCCATTGCATTTGTATGCCACTTAAAAGGGCCTGAGTGGCCAGGCTAACCATCAAATTATCGGGTAGCTTTGTGTGAATGGAGGGTAAAGTGTCCTGCCTTATCACTGGAGGCTATGAATGGGTTTCTGGCAGCACTTGATTTAAGTGATGTCAGTAGGGATATGGATTGCCACACAGATGCTTTCCTGTGTTGTACTTCTCTACTAACCTGTCAACAGCAGTACCATCCCGGAAACAAATAATCATCTGTGTGATCGTTGGTTTATTTTTTTTTTTTTTTTAAAGAAAAGTATCTTGCATGTTTATTTTATGTCCTTTGAAGGTCTAGCGGTGAAGAGCCATGCTCTAACACGTCCTTTGCTCACTAACCGGCCCAGTTTGGTTCATGTTTGTTTATCGTTGAAATCACACCCTGACCTAATGTGTCAACGTGTCATCAACATTATCTCAGACAAACCCACTTTCTCAGTGTATCATCTTAAAGTGTGTATCATACAAGTTGGGCCATAAAGAGATGTCTCAACATGCAGGCCTTGTTTCAAAATCATCTGTAAGACACTTGTAAGCAGTGTCTGAGTGAGCTTACTGGTGTGACACAGTCTAGTCTAATTGTCAGCCTGTCTGGCATGGTTTCAATACATATTTTGCTCTAAAGTGACTGATGGCTGTCTTGGCCTGTCTGTGGGTGTAACACAACAGAACGCCATTTGCCAGGTCCACTTGGGCATAAAGAGGAATGCATTCTGTCAAAGATATACAAAAGAACAAAATTAGATATCCACACTTCTGTTACACCTTTAATTGCACTTTAATGTGCATAGCCTGTCAGCTTGCTAAATCAGTCCATCATTTAAATTAAATTAAATCAAATAAATTAGATTTTTAAAAGGCTTTGTTTGTGTTCAGAAATGTAGCCTACTAAGGCCTCCTCTTGATCCTGCCTTTTTAGTAGGGAAGAGGCTAACATGCTAATGCCTTAGCACAGGAAGAACCCAAACTAGATTTTCAGGTCTTTGTGTCATGATGTGTGACATTCAGAGAGGTTAACTGTATGATAATGTTTTTATGAAATGAAGAATAACAAAATTAGCCTAGTTAAGAGTGAGGGGCAAGTTTAATGAGAATAGGCTACAATAAAATTCCCTATGTAGCAGTTATATAATCCCAAACTAAAGCACAACTGCCATTCATTTTAATAAGCTCCGTTCTGTTTTCAAGTGAAGGACTGAGAACGCTCAAGCTTACATCGACCTGAGGTGAATATCTGTGGTTGACCCGCCCTTTATCTGGGAGAGCAAAAGAGAGTCACCTCCATAGCTCACCTCTCAGGTGTAGCAATGTTGTCATCAGCTATGCAGCGCGCTGATTGGCCGAGACAATCCTCTGTTTGCATTGTGGGTTCCTCACCATTCTTGCATGTAGTACACACACAAAGACTGCTCCAAGAGTCCCTCGTTGTATTCTGTTGGGTGTGTGCATTAGATAACAACATCAACCACTTTTAACGCGATTACAACCAAATGTTTAAGAAGTAGTAGTTTAACGTCTGAGCTACTGGACTGGCTTCCTCACAGGACGAATCGGTGAGTTGCGTTTGTTTGTTTTGTTATTTCCATGTTTAGCCTTCACATGTTCATGGATACGCTAACAATGCTTTGCGCTTGACGTTATTGGCTATCAAAAATGTCCATGCCCATAGGCTTATATGCATTCTCGGGCTTAGCCTACTCAACGTGGTTAAACTAACGTTAAGTGATGAATAGCACAGGCAACAGGTGAATTGTATGCCAGAGATGTCCAAATAAAACTTGAACTTGAGGTCATACATTTTGAAATTGTACTTGAATGTTGCTTATCTATGATTCTGATGAAATAGTGTTGTATCTGTGTGCAAGGACAATGCTTTTTGTGGCTTTCCAGTGGTTTTGTATACCTGTCTCAGAAGGAGAAGTAAGACCATCTCAGTGCTTTGCTTCCCATTCAGAGTCTGGTTTACAGTATTGTCAGATGGAGTAAACAGAGTTGATTTATGCTGGTACCAACAAGTGCCAAATGCTTGCTCAGAGTAAGATCTGATTGGCTGCTACAGTAGGCCTCAGACCTTGTTGAGATAGTGTGACGACTACGGTCAGTTGTTGCCAATGACAGACAGAGGACAGACTTAGACATGGTTCCAACCTGTGTTTCTTGCTGCCTGCTTTACTGTCAGAGTATCTCAAGTAGGCCTCAAGTGCATTGCTGCACCTGCTGGGTTGAACTGGAGCAGAACCAGAGGGTGAGGTGGTCACCTTTCACCTATTCTTGACATACGTTTCCATTTCCATCTTAAGTGTGGATGCCGTCTGTGTTTGCATTGTGTTAAAGTCTTAAAGTTGCCTTTCATGCATTACTTATTCTTGTGTTGAATGAGTGAGTACTCAGTGAAGGCCTTGTTGATGTCATAGAGATACAGTTGGTACACAGGGCGAACCCTGTTCACACTGATTACTCAAACTTCTCAAAAAACTGCCACTTCCTGGGGACCTCACCAGAAATAGTGCTGCATGTCATATTAACCTGAAGTTGCTTCCTGTTTAATGCCTTGTTGGAAGTTCCTGCAAATGGTGAACAAGAACATTATCCCAGAATTGACCTTGTTTTTATCCCCTTTCCTTTCTCCCAGGAGTCCGGAGCACACCACGCCACAGCCTCACATCCCTGATATGGAGCTGAGGGAGGAGTGGCAGGATGAGGAGTTCCCCAGGTCAGAGGAGCCCACCGCAGTGACGCCTGAAACGCGTGTGTGTGTGTGTGTGTGTGTGAGAGGGAGAGAAAGAGAAAGAGAAAGAGTGAAGGGGAGTGTAATCAACCAACTGTTTTTTAAAGGACATTTAATAGCTGTGCTGATTATAGTTTGTGACGTGAAAGGCCTTGACATGCATAATAACAAACTAGGGGTGGTCAGTTTTGGCAGAGGGGGAGACTGCTGAGGTTCTGCATTCAAGGTAGCCACTAAATGATATGACCATACCTCATTAATCATTTGTATCAGTGTTATTGGAACATGTGATCACTTAATTTGGTGGCTGACTAGCAACAATATGGCCACAATAACTCTACCCCCTATACCAGCCCTGAGCGGAGGTAGCGTAGTGGTTATGAGCTGGGCTGGCATGTTGTGGGTTCAATTCCCGGCTTCCACCATCGTGCCCTTGAGCAAGGCACTTAACCCCAAGTTGCTCCGGGGACAATGGCCGTTATAATATAATTGACATGTGTAAGTCACTTTCGATAGAACGGCTGCTAAATGATTATGATATAATTGACATGTGTAAGTCGCTTTAGATAGAACGGCTGCTAAATAATTATGATATAATTGACATGTGTAAGTCGCTTTAGATAGAACGACTGCTAAATGAATAAATGCATGTAAATGTACTACTGGCCTCATATTGATAGTGAATGTGTGACACTGTTTGGTTCTTTTGTCAATATCACACAGGCCGCTCCCTGAAGATACACCCAACCAGGAGGATGAGCTGGAGAGTGTCATTGCCAATGGAAACAGACCCGGTAAGCACAGGGCTTTGTGGGAGAGGCTGCTCAGCCCTGCTGGGAACTGTTGGGTGCGCCACAAGTCAGCACTTGAAGGGTGACTCAGTGAAAGGGCTCCATGCTCTCAGTTAATGTGTTAACATCCTCAGACAGCCATGTGTTTAATATGTGATCCATGTAATTAAATGATTTTAAGTAATTTATGAATTAGTTGGGGAGGTGGTTAAATGAGAATTCCGGCAAGTTTTCACACAGATCTCTGTTTCTCGGTCACTGAGTACTGAAAAATAAACAAAAAAAATAGGTTCTACCTAGCTCAACAGCAGCTACAATGCTACACTCTGGGGGTATGTTCATACCCCCAGAGTGTAGATCAGCTTCATCATTGTTTTGAGTGATCCATACATCATGTTGATGTATATGTTTCCATAGCAGAGGCATTTGTCCTGCTAAGCATTGATTAATGTTTTGTCACATTGGTTGCCACATTTCTAGATTTGGTTGTCACATATCTCCACATTTCGTAATGGCAACTAATATTTGATGAGGTTTTCATATTGTTTTGTTTAGCTATGAAAGAAGGTGTTGAGATACCGTCTACTGGCCTCTCACTAACCATTGTGAGCGGTTTCACATGCCATGCGTTCTTATGGTGATCATCAACATATTTTACATTTTTACATATTGTTTTCCATGCAGCGAACCATGGCATTATACATCACCTAAGATACTTAGACTTAGTGAAACAGCGTGTTACCAAAAATAAATACATTGGGACAAAAAAAGAAAACCTATACACCCACAAATTATCCGCCCTTGACTGCAGAGCATGTGACTTGTATGATGCACACAAAGACAGTGCATGTGATTGAGATTGTGTGATTGGCTGCGGGCCAGCTCCCCCCAACAGCCTGGCGCTTTCAGGGAACTCCGTCAGGAAGAAGCGGCTGGTGGCACCTACGCTCAGCCTCACGCTGGACAAGCCCGACTCTCTAGACCGCAGCGTCAAGTCCGATGAGTTCTCCACGGCCGCCCTGTCGCCCTCATTGGAGGACCCAGACCTGGATATCAACCTGGATGCCATGGAGACGCCGTCGGACAGCGAGTCCTGCAACTTCCCCGGCAGCATGCATGACCTGGAGTGGGAAGGTAACCAGCCAATCAGAGAGTCTTGGTCCACTTTACTGTTTGTATGTGAGCAAAAGGGAGATTGTGTGTGTGTGTGTGTGTGTGTGTGTGTGTGTGTGTGTGTGTGTGTGTGTGTGTGAAGGGGGTTGTAATTAATCAAGTTGTTGTTTAAAGGACTCTTTTTAATTCCCGTGCTGATTATGGTGCTGTAAAAAGTTGGAGAAAAATCTGTTGAGCTGAGGGAGAATCTTAATTGGTTCATTTCAAGATTCTGAATTCAAGGTTGTCACTAAAGGATATGATGATGCCCTATTAATGATTTTATCACGGTAATTCTTTGGAACATGTGATTAGTTAATTTGGTGGCTGATTAGGTACAGAATTGAGCTTTTGGAATCGTGAAGGATTATCCACACATTAGGACTTATTAATACCTTCTGATTAGGATTTAGCAATCCAGGCACAGAAGAGCAAAAATCCTCCTTATTAGATTGTGATGACGAATCAGATTACCTAACTAATGGTGAAAGTAGGCCCCAGACGTGGCGCAACTGGCTGGGGCACCTGCACGTACGCCGGCGGCCCAGGTTCGATTCCCGCCCTGTGGTCCTCTCCGGATCCCACCCCGACTTCAATCCCCTTAAGGTGGTAGAAAAATAATATGGCCGTATTGAATATATGACAGTATGACCACCTTCACTGTGACCCAGTACCTATCTGCCTCAGTTAACCACCAAAACCCATTTTGAAAGAGATGTCAAACAGCCACCATATCCTAGGCCCGATTTTGAAATGCTTAACCAAAGATTCTTAAGATCACTTGATGACCTGTCTCTGGTTGAACTCTAATTAACACTACCCTTAAGTGAATATCCTGTTTGAACACACCCATCCCTGTGCCTGCTCTCCTGACTGGTTTGCTATGTGACAGATGACTTGCCCAGGATGGGGGTGGAGGAGGAGGGCAGGGCTTGCTCTCCAGCCATGGCTAACCTGGAACTGGACCAGGTGGACAGCCGAGGCCGGCGCTGGCGTCGCTTCTGCATCTCTGGCCAGGACTATCACGTCAACATGAGTGTGCTGGAGCCTTACCTACAGGTGCTCTCCCACGGAGGTGAGTCAGTGACCCATACCGATACACTAGAGTTGAGTACGCGGTGGACTGTGCTGGGTGATTTCTAGAGTTGTTAAATAGTTCTTCTGAGTTTTATTAGTCTTCTGGTTTTTCACTGCGCCTACTTACTTTAATGAATAATTTATAAGTTCTAGAATCACAGAACAATTTTGAGAACTATGGATTTGAGAACACAGTTCCCAGATGGAGGATACTCTCCCCTCACGCTCAACAACCATTTTTGTCAATAAATGCTTTTGTTATGGTTATGGTTACGCTTTTGTCCAAAGCGACATACAAATACAAAACGATATACAACTTAAAATTTTACAGGGAACAAATTAAGATGTTGGTCAGATTTTTGTTTATATCCACTTGTTTTTAAAGAGCTATAAAAATGTATGACAGTAGATTCTCCCACAGTTAGCCGAAACACTCACACAGAGGCTTAATCACATGTTTTTTCTTGTTTTTTAGGTTACTATGGAGAAGGAATGACTGCCATCGTCTTGTTCTCATCCTGTTACCTGCCAGAGAACACTATGGAGAACTATGAATATATTATGGACAATCTATTTAAGTAAGACTGAAAACTTTGCACACATACATCAATTTGATTAGGCCATTTGCATTTATGTTGAAGAGATCTTCTCTGCTTAAAGTAATGTATATTAAACTTGTGTTTAATAAATTACCAACTCATAATACACGCAATTGGCATGTGTTTAAGTCATGAAGCCAATGTTTAACAGTGGATGACCTTAATATGTGCTATGCTCTATTAGGTACATAGTGGGGACGCTAGATCTTATGGTGTCCGAAAACTACGTCATGGTCTACCTCTGTGGAATGGCACCCAGGAACAAAATGCCCGCCATCAAATGGCTCCGGCAGTGTTACAACTCCATAGACAGGAGGTGAGTTTCACTGGCTGTGTGACTGATATCAGATGGTAACAATTTAAAGTGTGCAAATAAATATGAAACTTGTACTCTTAAGATGGCTTTTCTTCATAAAGGGTTCCAAGTGAAGATGTAGGGGTATTCATCACTCTGTGTAAACCTGTGTACACAAATGATGAAACAATGTAATTTTAATGCTTCTTAAGATGAAATTGTGAAGTATTTGGGGGGTTCATCATCTACAGGACATAATATTATTAAAACATTCAGAGAATCCAGAGAAATCTTTGCAAACAAGGGAAGGAGCTGAATTGTGCACACAGGTTTACACAGAGGGATGAATACCCCTACATCTTTACTTCTAAGAGACCCTGCCTCTCTGGGATGCTCTTTTTCATACCCAATCGTGTTGCCAGTTACCCTAATTAGTTGTGAAACATTCTTCCTTTTGTTTTCTTTATCATTACACAACTTTTCCAGCAATTTGTTACCCCCGTCCCAACTTTTTTTGAAACATGTTGCTGGTATCAAATTCAAAATTAACATATATTTTCCATGAAATAGTCAAATTTGTCATTTTCAATATTTGATATGTTGTCTGTATCCTTTTTGCAACCAGATATGAGTTTAAGAGATTTGCAGATTATTACATTCTGTTTTTATTCACATTTTACACAATGTCCCAACTTTTTCTGTTTTGGGGTTGTTTTGAGGTTGTAGATTTAACACAAGCCTATGAGTAATCTTCATATAAAACATAGAGCTGAGCTTGCTCCACCGTCAGGTCACAACATCTCTCCTAATGACGAGGCTTCTGTGCTGATATTCTGGTACTTCAGTCACAGAAATTGTGCCAAGGTGAGATGTTGCTATTCTGTCAGAAGGGGGCGCTTCAGTTAAAATGATGGCCCTGTGCTGTTTCCGCTTCACTGATGGCCTCTGACAGGAGTGCCTAAGACGAGAGAGGCTCCCTCACCCTCTTTCTTTTTTCCATCTCCTGAGTACTCTCTCGCCCAGGCCCTTGTATGAAATATGACAGGAATGCTGCAATTATTCATAGCCTGTGTGGGCTGGTATCACAGGAGAACAGTTCACTGCGGGCATTCCTCAGATAACCCGCTGACCCCTGCACTTCAGAGCACAGACCTGCTTACACTGTGCACCGTGCACACAAAACGGCTACAACAGCTATAGATACCATTTGGACATGCTGCAATGTCCCACCTTGTAGTTGTCAGCTATGTGTGACGTGATGTCCTCTAATTCTATACATTAGCAAAGCCTTGCCTTTCCCCGATGGCATTTTTAGAAACCACCTCACTGCACAGCTTCTTTAATGGAAAACAAACTGTTAGCATAACAGCAAACTCCCGTCCATTCGTCACCAGTTCTCGTCATTGTTGAACGTCGTAGATCTTTAGTATCTACAGTTTGAGAAGCTGAATACTTTCCTGGTGTTTAGTGGTGAGAGGTTAGTGCTTAGGGCATATTTCTCTGTGTGTTTTGGCAGTGCTGTAACTTTTTTCTTATCGCTGTGAATGTATATTTGCACAACCCATATAAAGGCAGTGTTTAGCCACTCACATCTACAGTGCAGTCTGTACCTGCCACATAAGTCACAGTTCCCTGTTAGTTAACACAATGTTACAGGAGATTTATTAAGCTATTGCGAAATAGTCATCACAAGATTTACCTGTATGTATTTTGTCTTAATGTGAGATACAAAGAGATCCCAATGTGTGTAGTACAAACCTAAAAAAAAGTGCTCTCTCTAGATCTAGGGGATTTCAGAGTAGTCGCCTAAGCTGCTTTGATACCTAGCATTACCCTTCCTTTTTAGCATCAGTCAGTCGAGTCAAGCTGATGACAAACCATGAAGTAATTTGACAATTTATACGTCACAAACTGTTGTTGCCGTTACACTAGCAGCTGAAAGTCCCTCAGGCTAGCCAAGGCACTGTTGATTTGGGCAAGGGTGAATAGACCATGGCAGACATGACCTCACGCACTGAAATAGGAATGACAGGCATCTGGGGATGGACAACAGGGTACTGTTACCAGGCAACTAGACGGTGTCCCATCATACCAGAGTCATGTGTTCAGAAGTCAAAAGATTCACAGAGAAACACTGGTGCTGGTGGGTGAAGGAGAAAGGAGATGGGGAAACATTCAGCAAACACAACGTATACTCTGTATACATCTCATAACATTTGTCTATGAGAAGTATGAGTTTTACTAGAACATGTCGGAGGAATAAACCAGATGATTCCGCTCTCTTTGATAGAACCTTTTCTCCATCGTTTTAGTGTATATACCAAAGTAAACAGTGTGTGACCATGAGTGGCCCAAGTGTTAGATCTTATGATCTTGATTAAAGTTTATAAACTAGGAAGTGCGTGCAGTGGAGGCGTAAAGTAAACCACAACAGTGGTGACCATGTTGTTGTTTGAGTCATGGGGTTCTTGTTTATATGACGGGTAACCCCAGTGAAAATGATCAGCCTCTGCTGGGGTGGGGTGGAGTAGACCTAGTAGACAGCCGTCTCGGTCGTCATGTGTGCTAAACTGGTGACTCTCATCATGGCTTCTTCCTCTAATAGGCCTCCTTCCCATAAGGCGGCTGGCCACACAAACACTTCAGTGGGCTCGGAAGCTATATGTTATGGTTGCTTTGTTCTCCCATTGTTGCAGTCTTTCCTCCTCACTATTGTTACCGCAGCTACTGTTGTTGCAGGGTTTCTCTTCTGGAGAAGCAGTTGAATTGTTTTCATAGCTTTTTGGGTTCGGGTTGTTGTAATGAAATGAAGTGCTGTCCTGTGTGTGTGAAAGGTGGCATCCAGCAGGGTGTTTAGATGTGAGGGTTCATTTTAACAAACCTAGCTCGCAAAGCAAAAGCACATGGATTACCATGTGTAAAAATACAGTTGTGACTAATAGGTTTTGCCATAAGGAGGCCCCTTTTGAGGTGAGCTATAGAGGCACACTACATACATACATACATACATCACATCTTTGTGTGTGTGTATGTGTATGCAGGATATGGGTTACGGAATCAGGGAAAATTCCTCCGCAAGTTTTTGATTAATAAGATGGACTCGAAATTTTCACAAAATTCCAATAAGGGGGATTTTTCACTGCTTTCTGCATCATCCTTCGTCTAGGGAACACACGTACTGATAAGATTAAGGAACTATGCAACACAGTGATCCTCCCAAGATCTGTAAATCTATCAATACCTGACGGACAACACATGTTTCGTAACAAAGCTTTTCATCAGTTTTTTTAGTCTGACAACATAATCAGTTTTTAACGTTGAGCTTCATTTTCAAATGCTATCTGCTATTTTACAATCTGTTTGATTTATGAACCTGGGACACACTATTTCAGAAACCTGTTGCAGACTTTCCAGTAGTTGTCTTGTACAAGCAGTTCCTCAGTCCAACATCTGGATTCAGTTCCTTTGATGGACACATACGTTTTCATTTGAAACCAAGTAAACCTTTGAATAAGAGCTGGCCTCATTAGGTGGGTTTGCATGAACAGTTTTTTTGTAATTCCAATTAAATTATTCCTAATGAAAATTTTGTGTCATCTGTTTACATGGAGTACGTTCTATTCCGATCGAGTGCTCTCAAGCGCTTTAGAATCTTTGATTGGAATAGCCGTTACTGCTTTGCTTTTGCTTGAGAAGCTACAGCGGGCAATCCGGTTGACCGTATACATGGCTGTTCAGTTCAGATAAGAACGGAATATACCACCTTTCATTCCGATTAAAATTCTAATAGGATCAGCCGTTTTATTCCCATCAAAATATATATACCTGTGTGTGTGTGTGTGTGTATATATATATATATATATATATATATATATATATATATATATATATATATATATATATATATATATATGTATGTATATGTATGATATGTGTCATTTCTATTCCAATTGAGCCATAATTCTAATCGGAATAAAAGTGTCTCTGTAAACGTAAATGGCAATGTCAGTTGCTTCAACTGAATGTATTGCTATATACATGGTGTTAAATTGGCAGGCATGTATTTTGTCTTTGTTTCTTTGTAGGTTGAGGAAAGACCTGAAGGGTCTGTTTGTGGTGCACCCAGTGTGGTATGTGAAGGCTCTGATCACACTTATCAAGCCCTTTATAAGGTAAAATTAATTCAGTTCCAAACTATGTGCAGACAATCAATTCTTCAAAAAACTATTGTATATTTAGAGTTGATTAAGTTGGTAGTGGATTGCTTATACAGCCCTCTGAACAAATTACATGAAAATAGATTGTATATATTTTATAGAGGAAACCATGCAGTTGTACAAATTGTACATCAGTAGCATTTAGCAAGGACAATTCTGGACAAGACTAATTATACAGCAGACAGTAAGTGAGATGGCTGCATAGAAGGCTAAAATCTTTTGCAGGAAATGTAGCATTAATTTATTGCATAGTCTATTCCATTGTGACTGTTATGTTAACTCATGGCCTGTCGACTGGCACAATAGCATTTTTTCCTGAAACATCCTTTATTTCCTGTTTTCAAAAGGTTGCCACTATCTGGTAGTTAGTATCCTGGAAGTAAGCAGGAACGATAGAACGGACAAACTGTTTCAGGACAAAATGTTGTGAAGACTCACTGTTAGAAATCACTCGTAACAGTTGTCACAATTGTGACCGAGTGTGACTTAGTGATACTTTGATAGTCCTGCTGCTGCCATTAGTAACGATTTGCTGCCTGGATTTACACACACTCTATTAGAATTAGGTCCAGTTATTTTGGAAAAGCTCTTGTAATGTTTGTTTATGAAGTAGCAAGCAATTTTTATCAAATCTCTGGTGGTCTTTTAAATCTGTCAAAAATAGGCACTGAGCATTATCAAAGGAGCAAGGTTATATATGCAATGATCATTTGGTTATAGTCCAGACATGGGTTGGATACTCCACAGGTTTGTTAAAGCTCACTGTGTCTTCCTTTAGTGAGAAGTTTAGCCGGAAGGTGAAATTCATCCACAGCCTTCAAGAGCTCTCCAAGTTCATCCCTATGGAGCACCTGCAGATCCCAGACTGCATCCGAGAGTGAGTGGTCCCTCCTTTTCGCTCACCCCCACATGGAGTCCATTTGTGGGCATTTTGTTATCCGCAGTAACTGGTAGAGCAGTGCAGCATATCACCAACACGTGGGAGGTGGACAGCCTTCGTGCTGATTCTGCCTTAATGTTGTTTCATTTGGAGTTACTAGCACAGGCTGCTACCCAGCTGTGTGTCTCTATTAAAAACACACTTGAAGGTCCACTGTCTCACAAAGTCGCTAGGGTTCACAGTTTGAGCAAACAGTTTACATGAGCGAGTAATTTCCCGTGTATTCTCTTGCAGATATGACGCCACACTGACCGTCTGAGGCGACCGTGGGTTGGTTTGTAAATACAGCGATGATGGTGTTAGAAGGGTAAAGGTGAAGGCTTGGCCCACACTCGAGACCACGAGGCAGAAGCGTCTCCAGCGGCCAGAAACTCCTCGAGGCGTCCACCTCTTTATATTCATGGACTTGTTTAACCACTGTCAGAGGCCATTGTCATTTTCCTGCACACCACCTCCTTTATGGAACAGAAAAGCCACTTTTTAAAGCTCTTAATGTTGAATGAATGCGCTCAACCGAGAACATATTTATATTTTAATGGGAATGCACGCCCATACAACAAGGGGCTTGATAACAAAACAAATTACCTTTTGAACCTCAAATGGTGATCAACAATACACTATTTCTTCATCTCTTCCTCTCTTGATTGCGCAACACCTGCCTGAGCGGAGCGGGTGAGGACTGATTCAAATAAGTGTGCAACTCGAGCACTGTTGCATAACAGCCGTGATTTATGAGCGTGTAATCACTGTTTCAATGAAAGGGGGCACATCTAATCTAGCTGAGTGAGTTCAGCGAAACATTTATTAGACACAATCAAATGAATCTGGCAGCATATGGTTCCTGTTGCAGTTTCATTACAACTTCAACACAACGGGTTTCATGTGTTACAACCTAAGCCACTTTAATGCAAAATTGCGTTTTGGGGAAAAAGTTAATGGTCAAGGTTTTTACAGCCAGTGAGTCATGTTTTAAACAATGGACCGAAGATTTTTTACAAGAGCTATTTTATTTTCATTTTGTAAGTCAATTCCCTCTGCATTCTCCATTTAATGTTGTTAGGTGCACGGTTTTCCTTCCTCTTTTCTCCCCTTAGATGTATGGCATTTAATAGCCTTACCTCAGAGCAAATATTTATACAAGGGAACATTTGGACAGCTTGTACTTTCCAGCAGCCAGGACCGTTACAAGCAGTTATGCAGCAATGGACCTTCAGACTGTTTCAGATAGATTTCAAAGATGGGAATGCAAGTGGATATGGGCTTTTCTGCTGCTATAATGTCTAATTAGTTGTGAAGATTGTAATGGAAGACCTGGAGGTTGGGAGCACTGTTGAAAGTCTATTGAAGCAGTGTGAACTTGGAGGAAATGGGCTTTGGCAGGAGGGGGAAGTGAGGTAACGGCGCGGTGTGCATTTTAGTTATAAACAGGAACCAAGTTGTGCTGGCTAGGAAGGTTAAATAATAATTTCCTGTTTGAAATTTTTTCCTCTCACTGTGATTCTCATATTGGGAGTCAGGAGAAGTCTGCAAAATGTTTTAATTGTTTATTTAACAGAAGTGTAAATAGTGTGCTATAAAAAAAATAAAAACATAAAAATGACTTTTTACATTCTATCTAACTTATTAATTCTCCTTAGAGAGCCCTGGTTTGCATATGTTATATGTTATTGCTATTCTGTTAAATTCTATTCAGTCTATGACTATTTTAAACTGTTCATTTTAATGTAATGTTTATTGTTAATGTCATTGTAAGTTGCTTTGGACAAAAGGATTTGCTAAGATCTATAAACATAAAGTACCGGTAATAATTTTAAATGTATTTTTACAAAATGTATTTAGGGGTTCAATCTGAAAAGCTATGGGAACCCTAATGTTTTTGTTCTTTATTATTTTAGTATATGTAATATATATATCCCTGTTTAGAGCCTTCAGTCTGTTAGGCAGAGATGGATTGGGGAGGTGAGCCATCCACAATGCCACCTGAAGCGGCACAGAAAGCCTTAAGATGGCTATGGCTCAAGAGAGGAGATCCATGGGGGCAGAGTAGCTAGATTCGCCAACTGGGCACAAGCTGGGGTTTGATCAGCCTCAGCTGGGGCGCCTGGATGAGGGTGTGTGATGTTGAAAGACCTGAAGCACCCAATGATTCCAGGAACATCACTGAAGATGTGTCCAGCAGCATCAGTAGATGTTGCACAGTATTATTCCCAAAAAGTTTGTACTGCAAAAACCAGAAGTCCCAGAGACATTATACTTGGTTCCCAGTTCCCCTCACTACTCAGACCCCAACACTCAAGGTGCTGCACCCATAGGTGGTGCTGTTATGATCAATTAAGCATCTTTGGCTCACGTTTCAAGCAGTGTGGACCAGCTCCAAAATTTCTTTGCCATATTAAACTCTGAATTCTTATGCATTTTTGGGTCATTGGTCTTCTGCTCTAAAAATGTATAATTTACCCACCCATTCCCGTCTGAGGCCATTTATCCATTCATTAATCATCATCTGCATTCAGTGCTAAACAAAATTGATTGAAAATTGAATTAATTTTGAGGTCAGTCTGCTGTTGCACAAGTTGCACATCGTTCAAATTTTAAGAAAGTAGCCAATATTTCAGGATGAAATTGTCATCATGCATAATCATTCTAACATTATTTGGATGTGTACATTTTGGTCAATTATCATTCACATAAAAAACAGATCACATTTGCTTGGACCCTTATTATGGCTGCTTGCTTCTATATTCATAATCAAAATGGTCCTGTTTGATCAAAGAATATGCAAGATTAAGCAAACACCCTGCAAATATTCCTCTTTCTGAACTGGGTGTTACAGACACTTGGGGCAACATTGAGGTAAAACAGCAGAATGCTTCTCAAGCTGAATGCATGTTATACCAAAGTCCTTTTAGGCAAGTCCTTCCACTCGGCGGCCATATTGCAACGCTTTTTGGGCACTCATCGGGCATCCTATTCGGCAGAAATGCGCGTGCGCAAGGCTTCACAACACAAATCTTGCTCCAGCGATGTCTTCACAACACACCATATGATTGGCTCAATGTATTCACATCACACCACATGATTGGCTCAATGTATTCACATGTCGACGTTTTGCCGAGGAAGGGGTGGGATATGTGTAGACAACGGCCATATTGGCGTTACAAACTAACCCCATGCATTTCTATGGAGGATTTTTTGAGTGCTGTGTCTCCTCATTAGAAAGTCTCTGGTTATACCTCATATTGTGGTCTCTAAAGGATTCCCATGTGTCTGCTCACTCCATGTGAGGCTGTTTTTTGGCACTAGTCACTGCATTGTTAAAGAGCGGAAAGACATTTTTTTTTCTGTCTCGAGGCTCAGAGGGGAAAACTCTTGGCATCATCTGCTAACAAACTAAAGATCCATGATTTGCCTTTTGTCTTCTTAATTTCTGGTCTGCTGGGGTGTTTGTATAAGGACTTTGTCTTGGATCTACCAGATCCCACATTGTAAATAAAACTATTACCATAAGACTGCTGATCAGAGTTTACTTTTCAATTCTGTGTTCTGTTATGGCTGATGTAAGAGTAGTCTGCTAAAAAGGCTGTACGGTTTGGACCAACAGAAAGTTTGTGGTGATGAACAAAAATATAAATAAATCGGAGGTTTTCCCAAGGTTAAGAACAGGCCTTGCCTCATGCATTCCAACATGATTTTCCTGAGGAATTTGTGTCCCATTACATGGATTCCTAAATTAGTTCAGCCCACTGGACTGCTACATCTTATTTCAGCCTGTGGGTGAAGAAGTTGGAACTGGGCCTGCACACCTGTCCTTCTACACAAACCACTCTTTATTAGCCAAGGGACGGCCAGAGAAAAAAACGAGAAAAAAAAAACAAGTCTCCCCCACACACAACCGTCAAAACCGGACCGCCTGAGCAAGACTGTTTGAACTGTTTTTATTTGAATGTTTGAGAATTGGCCCATTTTGATGGAAAGGCTAGGTGACTAACTCTTTCCATGAATGCATCTTGTTCATCTCAGGGAAGTTCTAGGCTCATTATTCACACACTGGGTTTTCCCTGAGATATCCAGACAAGTGCTCACGTCATGAACAAAATGACACATTCAATTTCAACACTTATTGACATACTTTAGACATGCTTCCGCAGAATCAGTCAATAAAGAGACAAACAGGTTTGGAAAAAAATGTGTATTATTTAAAAGCCAACAGGGCTTACAGCCACAAGTAAATACAGACTCAACTGGGCATAACCCATCTCTCTCACACTCAGTCACAAATTCTACAATCTCTCTTAAAGCATACAAACAGAGGTACAGGTCCAATACTCTGATGTGTGGTTGTAAAACTAGACATTGGCTTAACTGGCAACACGAAACCCCAGTAAGTTTCCCCCTGCAAGCTGATTTGGTCTCTTGGACTGAATTATGCTCTGACTCATACATGCTCTGAGGTCTTCACAGTGACTGACGAAGCCTGTGCGAAACACTGAGAGCAGCTAAGTCTCCAAGTTTGCTCCAAGTCTCTAAGCAGAAAGCCAGTGTATTCAAATAACCTGGGATGAAAGAAACCAACAACATGGGACCTATACAGCCTGATCTGGGCTGCGAAACGAACAGACCCGAGCCATCCTCACCCTCTGATCGAGAGTAATACTCAACAGTTTTGTGCACCACTAAAGTAAAATGATTCAATTAGATCAACAAAATGGAGAAATATACAGTACATTAACATGTCTCAATCACAAATCACTTTGGGGACTGTAGGAAATGAAGGCACTATAACAGCACCATGGTGACAATTTATGAAAGGTTAGGCAAGCCAGTGGAATGTTCCCATGCTTCCTCAACAAGTCTATTTTTTGCAAGGCTCCATCCCCCTGTTACCATTCAGATGGAACCCTTGGTGGTGGTGGTGAAGGACCCCAACTAATGACGATAGCAGTTTCAGATTAAATTGTCATTTATAAAACAATGTAAATCACAACGGACAACAACAACTGACTAAGCTAATTAATGCTATTTGTGCTTCAATAATAATAAAAAAAAAAAAAGCAAAAGAATTAAAAGGTGCCATTTGCCCAAATCACTAGAAGGTGCCACATCAAAAGACAGACCCCCCAACAGATGGGAGTTATTCCCCAGGTTACTCAAGGCAAGAGGTGCCATACAAATCTCAATCAGATGCATCAAATGGGTCTGTGTGACTATTCGCATTGTTTGAAGATGAATCAGAGGAAGAGTCCTGCATAGCATGTAGCTCAGGCCAGTATAACAGGAGAGGGGAGACCGCAAGTGGGTGCAGACACCATACAGCCCCAACAAAGGTCACATGGCTGAAGAAGACTATCCAGTGTTCAGTCTCGTTTATACTGCTGCTTAGAAAGACATATCTGCTCTATCTGCAAGAAATGTAAAATTAAATAACACTAAATAGACAAATACTTTGGCAATACTTTTTTTGTGTGTTAAATGCGTGGGAGAAAACTGAGAGAACTTCAATTCTCATTCATCATGACACATACACAAACATACACACACAGCATGAACTAGAACTTTCTCTCATGTGAAGATAAATGTACACACACACACGCATCCATCAGTCACATACAAAGCCACCCTCCTGCACTTTGTGACATGGGATTCCAGAGACAAGATGACAAAAAGATACACCAGTGCAAGGGGCAATCCATATGAACAGCCCGTGTTATCAAAAAAAAAAACACCTAGCCTATATTTATATATCATTTCTCTTGAAAGGTAAATGACAAAATTTTATAAGATTAAGGGAAAAAAGTGTTTGAAGGAAGTCTTAAAACATTAGGAAGGTGGCAACCCCTGTCTGTGTTGTTAAATCTGATCTGAATGTGCATATAGCATGGGGCTAAAGGGCTAGTGGATGAGCCCGTGCCTGCTCTTTTTTCAGGCAGCAGCAGCAGCCATTAAACATGAGGTGAACACAGCCAGTGCATCAACACACAGAAGAAACTGAAGATACACCCCAAACACACACTCTTCTTCTCACATACATCCACATATTCACACCATGTTTTTTAAAAAAAGGGTCTGTTTTTGGTACTTTCAATCCTTCCTTTAAAAAGGAAAAAAATAATAAAAACATATAAACAGAGAGAGAGGGTGTCTCTCTAATATTGAAAAGTGGACCATAGAGAAATAGGGGGGGGGGGGGGTCCTAGGTGAAACCTAGCAGTCCTTGTTTTTTTTTGCCATGAGTAGCAAATGGATCTTGTGGAAAGTGACGAATGACAAACTGCACATCAGCATCAGCATCAATGCTTCCTCTGCAGGTGGGCCAAGTGCTACATGGGGGAGGTCGTTAGGTCAGGTCTCCGGGAGGCAACTGCTCTGGTGTGGGGAGAGACATGCCAAACGAACCTCCACAAGGCCTGATGGACAGAAGAATAGCAATCAATACTTTTGTAGTGTATGTAAATGTATGTGATACATGACAATGTTGTCATCATTAAAGGGACACCAGGCAAGCCTGATGCTTTTTCTCTACGAAACTCCCCCTCGCTCGGTCTGAAGCTCTTTTCCTTTTCTTTGCATCTTCCGTCAAGGGTTTTCGCTGCTTCTTCGCCGGCTCTGCCATTATACACACGTTTGCAACAATCTCTAGCGTTTCGTTAGCCTGCCTCTGTGCTGTAAACTGATCCTGCTTCGGTCGGCGGGTAGGATACACCGAACTTGCAAGTGGGATATTCTTCCTACAGGCAGTAGGGGCGGGCGAGAGAGCCTTCATTCGCCCCGTAATGAGTCATTTAACCATATACCGACCTCCGAAGATGATTAATTAACACGAAAACGTTGCCTGGTGTCCCTTTAAAAATGATAAAACATTTAGAAATTCCCCACGCAATAGATCATTATTAATAAAAGGTACTCACAGACTAGATGGCTATAACAGGCTGTTCCGGCCATTGCTATGGGGCACTTTTGATCTCATCTGTTCCTGCACTGATCCAGACTAGAAGAAAAAGAGACAGAGACAGACACACACAGAGACATAAACACACAAAATCAGTAATCTTTGCCTTGTCAATTCTCTTCAGAGATACACATTTCTACACAACCACATTTCTTCTGCATTTTTAGGCAGGCCAACACACACAGGGTTTCGGGGCTTGTTGATGCGACATGTTTAATACCATTCCTTTTAGAGAAGAACCATGAGGAGGAGGAGGAAAAGGGGGAGGGGGAGGAGGAGGAGGTGGTGGTATGCATCAGAGTGCTTGCTTGTTGCCTGGGCAGGGATTCTGCTGCTCAGGCTCCAGTCATGCTCCAACTAGTTCCTAAACTTCAGCACGCAGTGCAGCGACACACCCAGGTCTGACAGCTCCAGTTACATCACCAGAGTGCTATGAATATGTGCTCTATGTGCCGAATGTACATATGGTCTGTGTGTGTGTGTGTGTGAGAGAGTGAGAGTGAGAGAGAGAGAGAGAGAGAGAGAGAGAAAGAGTGTGTGTGTGTGTGTGTGTGTGTGTGATTTATGGCATCCTAGCAGGAAATACAGCCTCCTCTCAGCATTGTATCATGTTCTTTACATAACTCTCACAGGCGATTCATGTTAAAACGAGCAGCCGTGTTACTCCCGCCTCGCTATGACAACCGCCACTGCCCCGTCTGCACCTGGGCATGTATGGCAGATGCAATCCCCTGCCGGAAAACGCAGAAGATAAACAGCCCGCGTTTAGGACTGCAACAGTTAATTGATTCATCGATTAGTTGTTGACTATTAAATTAATACATTTTGGTAATTGTTTTGTGTCATTTTTCAAGAAAACTACCTCAAAACTCCTCTATGACAGTAAAATAGATATCTTTGGTGTGTGGACTAAACAAGGCATTTGAGGACATTATTCTTAGGTTTTGGGAAACACTGGTTGACATTTTTGCACCATTTTCTGTAATTTTATTGATTAAACAACTACTCGATTAATTGAGAAATGTAATCAAGAAATGAATCTACTGTGAAAAAATAATCGTACGCCCTTTTGCACACATGGCGTAATATGCTCCACTAATGGCAGGGAATGGGTGGGGAGGCAAACAGACCGCAAGGCCAGGTGCAGCTTTGCCTCTTGATATGCCGCTGATCGAATCAGTCAGGCGTGGCACGAGGCTCTCAAACATGACGCTACCAAGACGATGAAGACGTGGGTTCCCACAGAGGGACGGAGTGGACACACAAGACTTACATAACACAATACGGGGCCATACAATTACGCAATGATGCCAGGATGAATATGAATATAGAAACACCCATGAGCACACACATCCATGAATAGCTAGACCACTGAGGTTTTGTGAGCCTTGCCACCAGAAGCCTAACTACAACCCCCCCCCCCCACACACACACACACACACATACTTGTACACACTTAATCTGTCTTGCATTCCATTACCCACATGTGTTGTTAATGTCAGCTATCTGGCCTATATTGAGCAGGCTGCAGGCCGAGGCCACCTAATTAAAATCCCCCCAGACAACAGGGCATCTCTGAACACCATTTACAACTGTCGTCGTCCTTGAAAAGCACACTTTCAAAGAAGGGCCGGCTTTTTATGATCCAAATAATCACACACCATTTGAGTAGATAAATGTTTATCAGTGCGAGTCAATTATGACCTGACTGGCGCATTGTTCCCTGTGTGCTCATTCCTGCTTGGTTTCGCTTTTGTACAAGTACAGGGGTGAAATTCTCCCGTGGCTGAACAACACCGGCAAATCTGCCACCCACCCCCCCCCCCCCCACCCCACCACATACCTCCAACCAGGATCCGCTAAACAAAAGCAGGAACTTTAAAAACGCCAGCAAGTTAAAAGGAGAGGGTCCATTTACACTACATGTGACCTTAAATGCCCAATAAGCACAGCACCCTGGCCTCTAAATAGCAAGAGAAGAGGAGGAAGAGGGGGAAAAAAAAGAAGCAACAACACACCCAAAGCAAATCCCACGGAGGAGCACATCGAGTCCCGTTGAGAGTTTACTCCACCACACCCCTCACCCCACCCCAGCCTCTTCCTTGTGTTCCCTGAGAGCTTGTGTTCTACTCAAGCGGGCCACAGGCCAACATTCCTCCAGGCAAGTCGCAAGCTGCTCTGCTCTAGTTCGCTCAGCCCAGGTACGGGGCTCACTCAGCGGCCGTATTAAGAGCTGGGAGAACCAGGCCCCCAATCAGGGCTCCACCACCACCACAACCGCGGCTGCTGCAACTGCTGCAGTTTTGATGTCTGTTTGAGGCCGGGATGTTTAGGGGAATGTACACTCACTAAAGGGGGAATCCTTCCATTCACTTTGCCCTTTATTTGCATTCACTGGCAAACAGAGGGATTCTTAACGTCCAAAAGCTTGTTGATCACAAGAGTGGAAAGTCCCCCTTGTGAAAGTCTGGACAATGGACATCCATTGCATATTAATTATTAAAGATAACTGCATGTGGTTATAGTGTGATATGATGAACTGAAACTGAAATGGGCTTATATAGAAACCACCCCGTTTCTGTATGTGTGTGAAACCAAGTCAGGCACATGACTGCTGTGTTTTCATACAAACCCAAATCACCTGACATGCACTTCAATATGAAACTGAGACAGAATTGTTCTATAGATTTTGGTCACAAGGTACCATCCAAACCAAGACCAGATATCCTGCTTGCCTATTCTAACTCCAAATATACAATATATATACTCACATTTCTCAATTAGCTGTATCATTTGTGTCTCAAACTTAGCTTTGTAGGAGGTCAACCCTTAAGTATTCAGGAACAGGCGTTTGCAACCTTGTTGTACAAAAGTGATCCAGCGATCCTTTATGAACTAGATGTAGGCTGTGCTTCCCTAGTTTAAGACACCCTGACAGACAAATCACGTTCTCACCGGTTGCATTCCTTCTGCCATCTCTCCAGAGCCTATGTGGGTCAGGTGGACAAAGTTTGTGGGCTCCCCAATCATGCTGGGGTCGATCTTCCTCCGCCGTTTCTTCTGAAAGCGCAAACAAAGGCAGGTCATTCACAGACAGCTCAGCGGTAGGACATAGCACAGCACACATATCACATCAAGGGCAAAAGGGCAAATGCCTGGTCCCAGAATGCCTGATAAAATGACTTCACAGTTACACATAGGGTAAAGTTACTGGCTACATTCTGTTCTAACTTGTGGGCATGTGAATAGAAAAAAAAAAAAAAGCCAGTGCGAGGTCACAAAAAGATTTCAGAGGTTCTTTAAAAAAATAAAAAATTAAAAAAAAATATTAAAAACATTATGAGCCTAATTCTGATATTCCATTCTTCTTTAGTCTCTCAAATACAACAAGTTCTGTTGAACAGGTTTTCCCTCTTCCTCCTTTCAAGGGTTTTATTGTTGAACTCGACACAGTGAATAAGAGACTAAAGAGAGCTCCTTTTGAGACTTTGGCTCACCATCTATAAAAAGCAGTCACTCACTCACTCCACAAATACAAACAAACTGAGGTTGCAGGGCTGTTTTAGCTTCAGCTTTAAGGCCGCTGGCCAACATGATGAAACCCCTGTAGCTGCTGGCTTTTGGGAGAAAGAGGGAAAATGCATGTGGGAACCAAGCGGAAAGTCTAAACGTTCCCAAGACAATAGTTATTTTATGAGCTCATACAAAGCTACTCGCTGCACTTGTCATCACTTGCCAGTTGTGCAAGGACAGGCCGGTCCCATATATTACAACACACCATGTTACCAACGCAACTGCTACAGAGGTGCTCTGGCTGCTTCTAAGACATAGCAAAACCAGAGCTCTGTCCTCAAATTTCATCCCCTAATTTCTCACGTTCACACTAAAGTCATTTGAATGGAGTTACGCTGCTCTAAACTCTTAGTAGTGGCCAAACTCTATGCTTGGCATCCTACAGTACACAAATAAAGCCAAGGAAATGCATCAGACAAGGGCAGGGCCTATGAATCACCAAGCCATTTGAGGGGCCAAATCTTCTGGGATACATTTTCCTACACAGGCCCTAATGCCAGCTCCAACATAGCCCTAGTCCCGTCCCAACAATGGAGTAAAGCAGAGTACGTACACACACACACACACACACAAAAACACACAATGGAGAAAAGCGGAGGACTAAAAATAAAATAAAGAAAGAGGAAGGAGAGAGGAAAGAGCATGAGCTCAGTCCCAGCAGACCCCCAGAAGCCCCACTTCCCCTCGGAGCTCCTACTCATTGTTACTGAGGGTCTCTGTGGGGAAGGCTTGCCCAGAGACAGAGGCACCGAGGGCCCCAAGACCACCAGAAGTTCACCCTCACGTCTGCTGCGACGTTGAGCGGAGCTTCACCAGCAGATGACCGGCTGAGCTGTTCCCTATCCCGTCCCTCTCCAAGGATGAGATACCATCCGAGCTTCTCTCCAATTTGTTTATATTGAAATTTCCTCCACAGTGGATAAGAATATGCACAGTCTGGTCCAAAGTACAATTACCGAATTTTTTTACGGAAGAAAACATAGTTATGTTATCGGCATCTTGTTTATGCGGAGTTCCAATTTTAAACCAGTAGTTAAACACTGTAGACTTCCTGAGCTAGAGATGAAGAGATAGCCTACTGAAATGCACTAGAATTCATTCAAAAAGCTGCCATCAAACGCAATTTTTCTTATCAATCCAAATCAAGATTTTCAGCACCGCAGGTTTGAGTGGGTGTATTGCCATACAAGAATTAGGCTCTCAACCCGTATTCAAGACACCCTGGGCTACCCACCCTGGGCTGTAGTCAGCAAGGAGATGGACTGCTTTCTGATGACAAGGCATTCTTTGTGTGTTTTTTTTTAATGTCTTCTCAAAAACACGTCTGTGCGCCTGACACACTTCCATGTCGTCGGTATGTGGGTCATCAGCTGATTTAGGGGGGGGGGGTCACCGTCTCTTCACCTCCCAGCTGCGTGAGACCAATATGCTCCGCTCACGCGAACAGAGGTTCTTTCTAGAATGAGAGCAGTCGCTAAGGGGAGGGAAGGTCAACTGGGAGAGTTTACACACACACACACAACCAGCTCCTGAATCAGCCTGGTCTTGGTTCCGTCTCCAGCCAGTGTCTGCACGATGACCCCCACAGTAATGCCGCTCTCTTGTGTTTATGACTCCTGGCCACAAATCTAATAGTGACCAAATTCAGGTCAACGGCTCTAAATCCAATTGATCAGATCTCTACAGTCCGACTGTCATGCCGCCAACTGCTTCTTTCCCATGACTACAGCTTGCTGTTGCTAGATTACTTGCCTCTGGAGTGACAACACCATAATCATGGGTTCAAGTCCTAGTGACACACATGCACATCACATACACTTTTTACTGAATAGACTGTTGCTTAGGCCAAGCGGGTGTTTAAAAGGAAACATAATTACGGCTTGGAAGGAATTCAGTTTAAGTCGTAATATCATGCTCTATAACAGGAAACTGTTAATGAGAGGTTTTGTTATCAAAGAGCCACATCCGTGAGGCTTACTGCGCCACATCCATGTGGCTTACAGCGCCATTGAGAACCAACACTGTGACATCAGTTGCTTAATTGTGACTTTCAGGTAGATTTTGTGAAATGCATCCATTCAAACTCAACCCTCTGTGTCCAAAGCTGTTGTAATATGACAGTTGCAGTACAAGTTCTAAAGAAAACGTAAAATTCTAAAGAAAACTCACCGGCGGGGGCTTGGCCACCACACAGCAGCCAATCTTGTGCCAGAACTCACTCATTCCCGGCGCCCCACGCCTCGTGTCCTCGCTCTCTCTCGCCACCCTGCAGGCCGTTGTCGGATACGCCTCGGAGACTGGGCTGGTTCTTGGGGAGCCTCCCGTGTTGGAGAGATTGGTGCGGTAGCCTCAACTCAACCAGGAATGGTCCTTAATACTTCCCCAGTGGCTGCTTTTGACTGGTTATCCCTCCAAAAAAGAAAGCAAAACAAAACAAAACAAAACAAAACAAAAAAAAAGAACTTGTCCTCTAGATCCTTCTTTAAACGCCCCTTCGGCCGCAAGTCTGGCAGGTTGTTTTACCTCTGGTAGGACCTGTAGAGGCAGAGGGAGATTCCATTTAGAAGGCCAAAGGGCACCAGACAGAGCCCATGAGTTCATAACAGAAGTTCCACTTAACAGGGGTTGACACGGACACAGTCAGTCTTATCAGTCTCACTCAGTAAATCATTTTAGCCTAATTGTCCCAGTGTATTTGTGTAAACTTATTCTTAAAGTACAATGAAAAAAATGTAATATAAACATGGAGTTTATCAATTTCTGATAGTTAACTTGATTAATGTTGAGTTGAGCTTGTAAGGGTGTTGTTGTTGGGTAACTCAACGGCAAAGTAGAGATCTGTCGTTTTCATTTAACCGATTGCTATGTAGGCATTGATTTTACTTGCTGTAACTGTAATTAATAGATATAAACTTTAAAAATAATTACTGACTCAATGTACTATAAAGATAATAAGATAATACTGGAAGCATTGCACAAATCAACAATAGGCTAAAAGTGGGCACACACATCAACAGTCAAATCCATCGCTCTATAATTATTATCTAGCCCAATAAAGCAATCTCTGCTGTGTCCAACCTTGGACCCAAGCTTTTGGCATTACATGCGAGGGATGTGCCATAATCTACATTGAGCTGTCTGTAAAAGGCCATACTTTAATTATTACTGATGTACTACTAGGCTATGGTTTTATTTTCCCACAGACAAAACGGGCAGTCTAGGGGAAATCCCTGTGACGTTGCTAAGAAGTCCCTATTTAAAATACACAGAATCACATCCACATTATAAACCTTACTGTCCTCTCTTTTAGCTAGTTAACTTAGAACATTAAACATTTTGGTGACGTTATGTTGTGTTACAATGTCTATAATGCACACTGCTCTTAACTAGGGTCAATTTAGCATCATAACAAGGAAATGCCATACTACCAAGACTATGTCACTTGCTTCACAGCAACAGGTTTACAAGGCTACTGGTCTGCTCAGTGTTCAGTAGGGACATGGTATTTACGCAGTCTTGGCAATAAGACAGTACTGGCACGGGTACGCTTGAGGGGGAAGGGCGACAAACTGTGCCAAAGCAAGGCAAGACTTTCACTGCCAAGGCAAAGGCAAACACTGTGCAAAGACTGTTTTGCTCAACTGTGCTGGCACAGCACTAGGGAGGAGAGGCTATGGATAGCAGAGATAGGCCACTACTGTCCGATGGCAGGCAGCATTAGGTGTGGTACTACAGAAAATAAACGGCTAAGAAAATAGCAGAAAACACTGTTCTGCTTGACTTCAAAAATGCACACACTACTGTTTTGAATTTGACACGGGTCAAGCTTCTCATCGGAGCAATTCTTAGAATCTGACCCCTGGGCCAACGGAAAAGAGGAAGGACCATAAAAAGAGCATCAAATTAGCAGAACCCAGAGTCAAAGAAGGCTCTCCTCACTGTTAACATACAGTCAATAGCAGGCACATCAAATGCAATGTCTATGAAGCCAAGCCTATGTAGGGGCAACAACGCTTTCCTCTACCTAGAGTATAATTGGGGAAAACAACAAGCACTCCTCTCTATACCAAATAAGTCTGGCATGGAGAGTGCCATTGATAACACTTTACCAAAACCACAGTCGCATAACACTCTCAGTCCACATGGTAGTGCAATTGAGTGGTTTAATTATCCCATTCCCTAAAAAGAGAGCTCTACCTGAAGAGCAAGTTGAACCTGTTCACCTATTGCCAGGACTATGCTACATTATTTCCGTTTTTCCTTTGACCAGTTGTTCTGATGTGACTCCCATATGAATATGCAAAATGAAACATTGTTTATCCTTAACAGTGGATAAGAGCATGTTACTCATCTCTTCACATGGCAGTTTCCTCAGAGTCATGCAAGAGAGAACATCCAGTCAACCATGTCACCTGTCTTCCTCTTTAGACTGACAACACCCACCACAGGTACTACAGGCCAAGGTCAACGTTGGCACATTAGCAAAGTTTTAAGGCTACCCAGTATGCAGTATACAGTTTAATGACTATCTAACAGAGTGCTCTGTGCGGATAGGCTTTTCCATAGTTTATGGACCCTTTCAAGAGAGTTCCATTAACAGCATCATAGTTGGCCCCACAAGACTTCCGTTTTAACATTCCATATGTTATCTTAATGCAGAGGAAGTAGATTGGGGCCCAAATAGAACGTTCAAGCATTGTTTTTGTTTTTATTGTTGAAAGGGTCCATACAGAACAAGAAGACGTCCTTGGATACTGACCTGAGCACCACTGATGGTTCCTTCCGGCTTCGTCAAGAGTTCTCCTGTTTTGCAACTGCTAGTATATATATTTTTTCTCTTTCTGAGGCAATAATCCCTTTTCTACTGTCACTTTTTTGAGCCACGAGAGGAATTTAAACCTTAGTCTAACTAGATAGCTAACTGACCCTTTTTTGACACACTGCCAAGTTTAATTCAACAACAGTTGCCATCTGTACACAAACGGAGTTAGACTTTGTAACGTTTCTCAAAGAGCAGGAGTCAGTGGGACTCGGGATTTAACAGTGAGATCTTTTAAAACGGTACGTTTAAAATATCCTCCTTAGGAATTTAAAGATATTAACAATCTCTCTGATACACAAAACATGGCTCTTTTTTGTCTATAAAATAAAAACCTGCACCCCAGCTAAAGCCGTTATTTGAGCACAGATCCATTGTCATCAAGACTCAATGTTCACAAAACGCTCACTTTAGAAAAGGTTCCCTAAAAAAAGAAACTGGATACATTAACGTTATTGGTAAATGTTATGGCTAAATGTTAAGGTGTCCATATGAACTCTGAGAGCATTAACCTGAACCACCTGTAAACCAGACATTAAGTTACAAACAAGAATGGTGATTTTAGGCGTCAGACCTTCAAATTAACGTTAATTTTGTTCAGAAAATCTAGCAGATAATAAGGGGAAAAATTGCAAGCAACGTTAACGTTACGTTACTTTACCGGGACGTGTAGGGAAGTCAAGAAAATAAGTTAGCATTTAGAAGCTAGTCAACAAACATAGAATCTGACGTTAAAGATTAATTGATCTGAACTCGACCGACATAAGCTAACGTTAAGTTTACCATGAACATCCACCACAATGTGGACTGGTTTCCTGTTAAGTTATCTCGCTAGCCAACGTCAGTTTAGGCTTAGTCATCTCCCATCTCCCTACTCAAACACTTAACGTTAACATACTAAACATAGAAACTTGAGCCATGATTAGAGTAAACTAACGTTACTACACAGGCACTCGGATCATTAGTGTGTGAAAAAACTAAATAATGCACCGCTATTACATTATGTAGCAGAATGAATGAACTTACGTGGATCATAGCGTTACATAATTCATGAAAAGTTGATTCTGAAAGCCAAAAGGGCTAACGTTAATTGTGTAAGCTAACATTAACGTTAAGCAGTTATCAATCAGATGACTGGACCAGCAAATCAGAACTAAAGGTAGCTGCTAGTTAACGTACGTTAATTAATTTAAAACAAAGTTGCTCATCGTGTTTATCAAGTAGCTACCAAGACAAACTGTAAATAACTTTACCTGAACAAGGAAAAAATCCACCCTTCCGACAGTTCTTTGTGCAGACTTCGGGGAACTTGAATAACTAACGTTACACACACAGAGGCGTTGAGGCACACTGGTGATGGACCAAGACTTTTTCTGGGCACTGGCAGAGGCCAATCAAAATAAAAGTTCGAAGTGTGTTGGTTGTTCCTTGTCACATAGCCTATTAATTCGTCTGTTTTTGATTCCTCATAAAACGAACACACCACCTCAAAAGTGAATTAATATAAATTATTAGCAGTACTTTCTTTTACAGGGAAAACTGAAGTTGATCGTGTGACAGGACTTTTATTTCACCGAACACTTCATATCCGAAACATGTACGTTTTTGCCTCTGTAGTTAGCGGAAAATTCAAAGAAAAGTAGGAGTAGTTTGAAAAGTCAGGAGGAGAAGACTACACCAATCGAATATTAAATGTCTAAATCTACATGTTGTTTAACTTGTTTATCTGTCCAACGTCTTACCTGTCATCCTCAAATGAAAATCTCAAGGTGAGATGAATGGAAATTAAATTCAGAGGCCAAGAACAAGAGGGCCCTCTAGCGACCAAACATTTCAATTGCAACTAGATTCTACTTCCGAGAAACTGCAAAGTGTGCCGATCAGGTAAAACCAGAGAAAGTCTAATGAGGGTATACATCCCGTTAGGGGGGATTTAATTCAAAGATTTCTCACGCACCTCCTTTTTTTTTTTTAAATCGGACACACGGGTCAGACAATATAGCATTAAGAGCCATTCAACAAAAATGGTTCCTTGTTATCACATGGTTATAGAACCTTTGTAGGGAAATGGTTCTTTGCTACCATAACCCTAGTCAGTGGCGTGCACAGACATTTTGGGGGGCAGGTGCTCAGGAGGGGGAAGGGGGCACTTTTTAGCGCACGTGGAACACTTAATTATTAAAAAAAATTACACGCACATGTTGAATGAAATTTGACTTGTGCTGCAATTAGTAAATCAATATACAATTAAGACAATAAAGAGACCAAAATGTGTTAATTTATGTTGCCTAACAAAACCTATACAACAGAAAACATTCGTCTTAACACATAGATTTGCAATTGCAAACTCTACCGAAATTATTTGTAGCCTATGTGGTCGTCCTCACGTTATCTGTCATTGACTTGGGCTACAGCGTAAAACTTTATTAGGTGACCAGTCGGCTAAAAATGCTTAGTTGTTTGATGCTGTATGACACATTTTACTGCACAACAAAATGATTACAAGTTGGGCTTAGAGGGCAAACTGTACGATTTTACTTGATCTGTAAGACAATAAACAGACCAAACAGTACGAGAAGGAGTTATAGTGGGCTACTGACTGTTGTCATTACATGAATGCAGCAGATGGGCATTTTTCACAGGTAGCCTAATGGGGAACTTCCCGTTTCTTCTGTCACAAATGAATGTGTTAACACATGTTGCCTAACAAAACATATACAACAGAAAACGTTCTTCTTAACACATACATTTGCAAAATCTACCGAAATTATTTGTATGTGGTCGTCACGTTATCTGTCATTGATTTGGGCTACAGCGTAAAACTTTATCTAGCTTCATCTAACTAGTTTATCAGGTGACCAGTCGGCAAAAATGCTTGTTCGGTGCTGAATGAGACATTTTACTGCACAACAAAATGATTACATGTTGGGCTTAGAGGGCAAACTGTAAGATTTTGCTTGATCTGTATGTTACCTGGCTGATGGGGCACGGGAGAAGCAGCCTGCTATCTGAAGACGCTTACTGAACTGCTATGGTGCAGCGCATCTGGCGTGCCCTGCGCGCGACCGCGCGAGTTCACGTGACAAAGGAAGAGAGATAGGCCGGTCGGGTGTGCGCAAGGAGGTGGCTCATTTCGGGGCATTGTTTCAGTCGTTTTTAATGGCTCAGGTTTTCAAAAGATAATTTTAAAACCGACCTCAGTAAAATCTTAATAATATGAATAATAATAATAATAAAAAAACTAGTTTCAAAAGGGCATTTTCGTTGATAAAGGGCAAACTTCCTAGTGCTTTAGCACCACCTAGTGTCTATGCACGCCTATGACCCTAGTGACTATGAAACTGTGGACTGAAAAAAAAAAAAACATATTAGAAAGGACTCAATGAAATAAATTTAAAAGACAACACTGTGTCTTTATTGTGTCTGTTCACGTTTGTAAGGGGATTTCATTCAAATAATAGCCTACCATTTACAATATGGGTAATTGTGGTTTTGATCATTCATTTAGCAATGTTTATTGTGTTCTGTCGATTGAGTTATTAAGGTCCACACTGAATAATGAGACTTCTTTCATGTTTTTGAGAATTAAAGTTAACACCGAAGTACAGACACTATGCAAAAAACCCCACATCTTTTCACATCTTTATTTGTATACATTAATGAAGGAACAGTGGTAGCATATTTATTAGTCAAATGCAGCCTTACTACACAAATCCATGTACCGTAATCCATGCGTGTTTGAACTCCTGTCAGAGGCAGCCAGCAGTCATTTGAATCCACTTTTTTGCCTATTTTATAATAATAATGTTTTATAGACATACCTCAAAGACAGTGTTGCAATCACTAGACTCTGTAGCCTATATCACTCAGCACTGAGATTTATAACTTGTGCAAATTACTCCATTCATCACTGTGTACTGTATGAAATGGTTGGTTGGCCTTCTCTTTATATACAAAGAGAAATGCACTGGTGGATTCTTGTGTACAATGCGATTATTGAAGAGCTTCCTTCTTATATGTCTGCACTTTTAAAAACTAGTAAGAAGACTGGGTACAATTTACGCTCAAGCTGCAAAAACACTTAAAACTGGAGCTCTTCATCTATCAAGTTTTATTTTGTAGTCAATTTGTTTTTATCTTTGTTGTTACTGCTGTCTCAATGTCTTTTGTCTTTCTGTGTGTTGCCTTCTTGGTCAGGGCCCTCTTGAAAAAAGATAACAATCTCAATGTGCTCTTTTCCCTGGTTAAATAAGTCAAATATATATATATTTTAAAAATTATTATTATTATTTCCTGGTAGGTAAAAAAAAAAAGAGAAAGCTAGCTACAGAATTATTGGCACCTCTAGAAATTAGAATTATTGGCACCTCTACTAAAGTTGACTAAAAAGAGGAATATAAAATCATCTTTTGGAAATTGATTGTAATGCCTTAAGTAAAAAAATGAGTAAATATCCAGCCTTAAAAGGACCCCAATTGTCTTTGTGAATGAATAATGTATCATAAATAAATTAATGTTCTTCCTTAAAATACAGGGGTCATAAGTATTGGCACCCCTAGAGTATATAAAGGCCAACAGCATCAAACCAGCTAATAGGCTAACTGAAACAAAACCATGCCAATCTCTAGGTACAGTATGGTGAAGGGTATGTGATGATGTGGGGCTAATTTAATTCCTTTATCAGGATGCATAGTAGGCCTATCCTGGATCCATGAAATAACTGGCCTTTAAAAATAAAAATCTGGCACCCACCAGCCCAGCACTAAAATCCGAGCGTGATAAACAAAATTGGATATTTCAGACAGTAAAAGGCCCGGTAAGAACCAAACTAGATTTTGTTCAAATCTACACACCTATTGCGACTGAAAAATGTAAGGTTCATTTATCAAATGTTATTTTGAATTATTACACGGCTCTTCACAAGGCAAGTGGACCTATATAGAACCCAATGAGTAATCCTATTGCGTGGATAAACTTTCTTCTGATATTTCAGTTGGATTGCCTGAAGCTATTTGAGCAATGGATACAGAGCCCAAAATTATGTCCCATATAAATTCATGAACAGATGGAGTGATACATTTATGTTTTCTTTCTACAATAGTGGATGAATAAATTACAACCATAACCATAATTGTTATAGGAAAATAAGTCCAGATATTGTGGTCAAAGCAAATTAGGAAGTTCAGAAATTTTAAAATTTTTACTTGGGTGTGCAACATTTGCTTGGCTTCCTTCTAATTTTGCCCTTTTGAATAGGCTTATGTGTGTTCAATGTGATCATGTGAACAATACTGAAACCAAAACAACTGAACCCTAGACTAAGCCAATAAGACATTTTTTGGGGTGATCAACTTTATTTTGTGGAGATGATTTCAGTTAAGTGAAGAAACCTGATTAGAGATTTGCCAAGAAAACTCTTGAGCCATTGCTTACTGTATGTGAAAGACGGAAAGTACTCATCCAAATATTGTATTGGATGCCAAAACACAATGACTTAAAGGAACACGCACCGTTTTATGAAATTGGGTTATTCAGTGTCTCCCCTAACATAAGTAGGCAAAAGCATTTTTGTCTCAAAAAGCATGGGGAGATGGTGAATAACCCAATTGAAAAACAGTGGCGCGTTCCTTTAAGTAGTGAACCCAACACTCAATTTTAACCCAAACACAGTCTTTACAGAAGGGTAATATAGAATCCTGAACATCAAGCACAAGACTTGACACCCAAAATTTCTGTTTGCCCCCTCTCCCCAATCGGAGCCGTCTAGATCCGGGCCTGGTATCATATATAGATTACAAATTTCAGTTACACACAAACTCTGCCAAATTGTGTAAAGATTCTTCCAACCCATTTGGTGATGAAGTGGATGATATGGTAACACCTTGTGCATGTGCAACAGTGGGTGTCCATCAGCTGCACAGCTTTGAGATGCTCAGAGACAAACACACCCACACACAACTACTGGTTGCACTGGCAGTACCTCACTGAAGTGCATTCCACTGAGGATCCTGGGGATGCTCTACATTAGAGGATGTGGAGGATGCTGTACACACACAAAGGTGGGCAGACTTACTTCAGTTTCTCCAGCCTACAGTTTGGATGCTCTAGACCAGAAAGCAGCTCCACTCCTGAATCTCCCAGATTATTGTTACTGAGGTCCAGATACAGTTGTGTTCAAATAAATAGCATTGTGTTAAAGACATATTTCAAATTTAATGGAAACATTCAACATTTCATTCCAAATTAAATTATTTATGAAATCAACATGTTTTCTTACAGGAGGCAAATAAAAAGAATATTAGTCTGTTTGAATAAATAGCAGCATTGACATTTTTCTCTTCAATCTCAAACAGTTGACATAAACCGAAGAATTCTTTCAAGATATAACTTCACTTAAGTCTAATATTTAGTTGCAGAACCATTCATTTTGATAACTACTGCACATCTGCATTGCACAGAGTCAACCAACTTCTGGCACCTATGAACAGGTATTTCTGCCCAGAATGAACAAACAGTTCCTGGGAATTTTGGGGTTTTGCTTCAGAAACTGCATTTTTCACCCCAGAAATTTTCAATGGGGTTGAGGTCACGGTAATGAGCTGGCCACTCCATTACCTCAATCCTTTATGTATGGGCCAAGATTTTGCTCACTTACTTGTGTGTTTGGGGTCGTTGTCTTGTTGAAACACCCATTTCGGAGGCATTTCCTCAGAGGCATATGCCAACATGATCTCTTCAAGTATTATGATGCACAAAATGACATACATACACACACACACAGGGGCAGCGCTGCTAGATAAAATTATTCAATTCAAAATTATTCATACCCCTGGCAAATATTGATTCAATGTTGATATTCTCTTTATTGATATGTTTGTTCTGAATGAAAATGACACTACCACATGTCAAAAGGTTGTAAGACAATGTGGTAGAAACATGGAATCAGAAAAAGAAGCACCTCTCAAAATGGTTCTTATAATACCTACCAAGCCTCTCCATGTCTCCACAATGATTCTAGACTGCACCTTTTTAACAGCAATCTAAGTTTTGAGTTAAGAGTGATTATTTGCCATCCCTCTGGCCTTGTGCTCACTTTTTTGATGGATTGAGGTCTGGACTATGGCTGGGCCACTCTATAATGTTGGTATTGTTCTCGGTTAACCATTATTGCCTTGTTTAGCTGTATGTTTTGGATCATTGTATGGTTTAATGGTCCAATGCCGGCTATTGGGGCAGGTCTCTCGGCAGACAGCCTGATCTTCTGAACAGAGACCTATTTGGCATGGATTGGGTTTACATGATCTGTATGGCTGGCTAGCTGTAAAATCTCTATTTTAAATGGCTTTCCTAAAACTGGGCGGAGGCTATTGCAACATGTAAATGAGAAAATGTTGGAATTCTTTTATCACTTTTGTATGCTACAGTAGACTAGTTGGAACTGCCCACCTTAATGTACTATGCTAAGCTATGCTAACGTGAGTGCTTCAGACTGAGTTATTGCACGCACAGAAGCTAATTTCCCAAAATGTTGGCATGTTCCTTTAAGCAAGCACACCAATTACAAGAGTGCATGTATTTGAATAGAAATCAGGCCGTTCAACAGTGAAAGGTTAGTTTATTGGTCTGCTTTCAAAGTATACAACATAACATTTTTAAACACCGCTAATGAGCAGGTGCTGAAGTGGCTATAAAAAAAATAAGATAAACATATGGTCACATAAACTAGGTTAGTGGCTTGTTCAAGATGTTGCTGAAGAATTTAGGGCTCAGTCTGGTTTGCCAGTAGAAGAGAATGGTGACAGATTAGAGTGGAAGCCAGCTGGACAACCCATGACATGGGTTCCAATCAATATGTCTCATACCCAGTAAATCTAATTTGCCCCAATAAGTCCATGTGGGAAATTATGCCAGGATGCAGATTTGTTGTAATCCTGAGGTGGCTGGCGAATGGTGGCTTGAACCTCGCCCATTTGCTCATATTTTCCAAGAGGGCTGGCTAGATGTTTTGACACACTCTGCAACATCCAATTTCTTCCCACTGTTGCACATTTTTGCCAAGTTCTGTAGAGGAAGGAGCACATTTGAACATGTTTACCTCAGATACAGAAACATATGACTGTGAAACAAACAAAAATAAAAAAAAAAATCTCTGTGCATTAAAAAAACAGGTAGTTAACACCACCAGTCATTTGGACACTAGTTTCTCATGGAGTTAGCCATTATTACATGTTGACTAAATCTGGGTGGGAAATCTGGTTTTCATGCACCAGTAATTTAAAACCAGACATTTCCTGTAGGTGGGGCACATACAGTGTCATTTGATGGTCCTTACAAGAAAACCCAGAAAGCAACACTTAGATGATGCTAGTTTTTAAATACAGTGTTTCTCCTCAAATTCAATGTCTCGGCAGACTGTGAACTCTTCTCATTTTGCTGAACGTGACTACTTGGATGATTTCTGTCTATGAATACTCGAAAGCCCATAGTCCCACGTAGCACAACACATTAACATCATGATTTGGGTCATTCTAGATAAAAGGAGGAAATGCTTGTCCCTTACTTTTGCAGACCCCTAAGTCGTTTAATTTGACCCAATAATCACATAAGTGAATATATTCAATAAATATAGACTGTCCCTTAGATGATAAGGCAGAGCTTATTTATGTATTATTTATTTATTTTACATTTTTTTTAAAAATGTCTTGTCCTGAAAATTGCCCTGTTCCTTTGATCATACATGGAAGTTAAGCTGTGTACTTTTCGTTTAAAAAATATTCTTTTCCTAAATCAAATCTCAGTGTGCTTCATATGCGCCTCTCGCTACAGACCAGGTCTGTCTTGGTAAGTGGCGTGATGCTTTTTAGATAGTGTACGATAAAGATTTTTAGACCCCACCTTAGGTCATTAATCGCCACACCCCTGTGCGCATTTCTCAATAAAAGAGACAGGCATGGCTAAAAACTCGAGTGCACAATAGGAATACGCTTTGCGTCGTGATGAGAATACGCTTTGCACCGTGCTTTTGATCATCATAATAGAGCCCTCAAGGTTATCCTCTTTGACCTTCAATCAATTCATGCCCAAAAGAGCCATCCACTTACACTTGCAGCCCTTGCAATGCTGTTAGGGGACTGTAAGGCAGCCAGCTCATTGAGGATTCTCTTCAGGTCATCACTGCAAGGCTTCTCTGAATAAGGAGTGAAATGTAAGCAGAAAATGAAGTCACTCCTTGATGAGATTATGGTGGGTTCAGTACTCAGGGTTTAAAGTAAGGAAAATTAGTGCAAAACCATTCAAAACAATTATATTACAACCCTGTTACCAAAAAAAAGTCTCGTAATATCGGAAACCTATATTCAGTTACAAAAATAGCAAATGTTGAAACTGATAAAGTTTAGTATTTCATGAAAAATACACACTCATTTTAAATTTGATGCCGACACTCAAAGAAAGGTTGAAAAAGTTGTGTAACGGCTAGAGAAAACACCTCTTTCTTTCTGAGATCTTTGGGGACCTCATGGCACTGAATTAAAAACAGACCCTTTTTTTTGTAAAGAAAATAGTTGTATGGGCTCAGGAAAACTTCTGATGACCATTGTCTATGAACGCAGTTTAATGCTCCATCCACAAATGTTGGTTAAAATGCTGGTTATCATGCAAATAGGACACCACATTTCGACCTGATCCCGAAATGTCGCTGTCTTATCTGGGCCCGAGCTCATTTAAGATGGACTGAGACAAAGTGGAAAACTTACTTGCACACAGCACACTTCTAATTTCTTTTGGAAATCATGGACCCTGCATCCTCTGGGCTACAGAGGAGGCGGCCATCCAACTTGTTATGAGTGCACAGTTCAAAAGCAGGCATCTATGATGGTATGGTATATACAGGTTTGGAGCAACATATGCTGCCATTCAGACAACGTCTTTTTTCAAGGAAGGCATAGAATATTTCAGGTAAACAATGGCAAACTACATTCTGCACATACTAAAACAGTATGGCTTCATAGTAGAAGGGTCCAGGTGCTGCTATGGCCTGTCTGCAGTCCAGATCTGTCACACTGGGTGCATCGTGGAACAAAAAAACACAACGAAGACCTTAGACTGTTAAGCTGCTGAAATCCTATATCGGGCAAGAATGGGACGATATTTCACTCTCAAATCTCCCACAACTGGTCTCTTCATTTCCCAGACATTTACAGACTGTTGTTAAAGGAGAAATCTGGCGAATTTTCACATAGATCTCGAGTACTGTTGGTACGCAAAAAAAACAACTGAATTTCTCCTTTAAAACAAAAGGTGAAGCAACACAGTGGTAGGTATGCCCCTATCCCAATTTTTTTGAGGCATCAAATTTTAAATGAATGTATTTTCCAAGCAAACAATAGATTTTCCCCATTTCAACAACTGTTCTTGCACTATTCTCAAATAGCCTTTCATTTATATTTTACACAATGACCCAATAGAAGTGGGGTTGTATATCTATCTATTTTTGAATCTTAAATGCCCTGACCCACGCCTGAAATCCTGAATAAGTCCGGAGTACTGTATAAAGCCATATGCAAGTGTGTTGTACCAGGTTCAGGAGCTTGCTGTGGCCGAAGCTGTAGGTAGGAGTGCTCCAACAGCTGTGCAATCGAGATCCGTTCCTTTGGACTACGCACCAAACACCTCTGCAATGCCAATTAATCGTAATAAATAAGAGCCCCCAAAACAGCTCATTCTCACAAGCAGAAAAAAATATGATGCAAGGCACAGCAATCTAACATAGCACTGACCTTAAGGACATTCAACAGATCCTTCTCTGCAATGTCAGGGAAATCAATCTCATGGTTGGGATCAATGATGGCGTGTAACTTTGTGAACTGGTTAGTGATGCTCTGGAATGGTGTCTTCCCATAGGTCATGCAATACAGGATGCATCCCAGTGACCACACATCACCTTTAGGACTAATCTGAGGATTAAAGCACACACACACACACACAGACACACACAGACACACACAGACACACACAGACACACACAGACACACACAGACACACTTTAATCCTGGGTTACAAAACAGCACAGCAGTAACCCTTTAAAAACAAGTCAATCATTCTGATACAAGCAAGCATTTTAATGTTTTCAAGAAAGTGAAAGTAATTTCTACCTTTGAAGTTCCCTGCTTCCCAGGCTTGGATGAAGTGTCTCTAATGGCCTCTGGCGGCATGTAATTCAAAGTCCCTACCTAAGAAACAGCAACAGGATGTGTAAGTACAGTATGGCCTGACTCACAGTCACTGCACCAGACAATACAGTCACACTCACGCACACATACCTGTGAGACTTTCAAGATACAGTCACATTCACACAGATACACAAATATACCTGTGAGTCTTTCACGATGCTTGTCATGTCTGGCTGAATGTGATTGGCGATGCCAAAGTCAATTAGTTTCAACGAAGCATTCACAATTACAAAGTTAGCTGGCTTCAGATCACTGTGGACGATTCCTACAGACAACAAAATGTATATTAATAATAGAATCATTGCAGTCCAAAAATGGTCAAGGCATCACTGTCTCAGCAATGGAAGCACTTGGTTGTAGCTCAAGTCAAGTCACCATGTTTGTGGATGGTCTGGACGGCTTCCAGCATGTTCCTCCAGTAGAACTTCCTCTCCAGGGGGTCAATGACCTTGCGCTTGCGCAGCCAGGTGTTGAGGTCAAGGTTCCCGCACTCCATCAGCATATAGATGTAGTTGTTTGTGATCTCACTGCAAGCAGAGGGAGCCAGGGAAGTACAGTAAACACAGCAGCCCTCACCAAGATGTTCCTCCTCAGAACAATGGACGTCTATTTCAGTGACATTTTTTTTCATTTTGTGCAGCCTGAAAATGAAAACCCATGATCTGGACATCGCTAATAGATGCAGTCCAGAATTAAGGCATTAGGTTGATAATATTTGAGTTCAACAGCCAATCGAATTCACACCCCTTCTCCTTCCTTGACTGTAAAGCAACTGCTTATTGGCTGGAATTGTTTATAGCTCTGGCAAAGCCACTTTGTTTGCAGTTTACAGCACCAGGACTAAAGGCTGTTTCATGCTTCTGCGTCTAATCGACGGCGTAGCCCTGCGCGTCGCCGTGTACCCCCTCCAAGCCCTTCGCCGTTGCCGGAGTCTGACACGTACTCCAAAAAACTGAGGCAAAACAGACCGCAAGGACTGTGATTGGTCGACTTGCCCTGTGTGTTGACAGCCGGCTGCTTCAAGCAGCCTACTTTGGGGAGTAGCAACATGCTAATTCTTTGCCAATAAAATCAGACAGCTTTGCAAATAAAATTAGACATATTTTGGTTACAATGAAGGGGTTATCCGTTTGAGGTGTCTATTTGTCAGTAACGTTTTGAAATCAGCACTTCGCCAGCAAGCAGTACTTTGTGGGATGTTGTGGGAAAGTTCACTTGCTAACATAACATAAACTTGCTGGGAGACAAAATCTCAGCAAGAATACAAGATTAAGATTAAGATAATCAAGATAAGATTAATATTTCAGCACGGCAGTCTATGGATTTCGCCATTCTACCTACAGTTTCAGTATTTTTTAAAGCAAAGAATTAGAGGACTATGACAAGCAATTCACTGAATTTGACAAAATTCTGTGTATTACATGGACTGCATCCTTGAAGACATGCTATAAGCTTAGAACTTAGCTTAGACTGGTCGCCATCTTCATAACAAAAACATTTTGTAGGATTAGGATTACATTTATGTTTAGGAATTTCTGCAGCAATACCATGGCTTGCCACAAAATCAAAGTGAGAATGAGGTCCACTCTACAGGCTTCCAAGCCTGCCACACACACTTACTAGTCATACAGCTTAATGATCTGGTCGCTGTACTGCTGAAGGTGGTTGAGGTGCTCAATCTCGTTCTTGTAGCTCTCCACTGTCTGAGCGTCTGCCTCCTCCAGGTTCACAAACTTAATGGCGTAAAGCTGCTTTTTCTTATCCAACACTTGATACACCTGAAAAATAACCCACAGTTCATTAAAGGTGCCATGTGTAAGAATTGAGGTAAAAATATCCAAAAAATGAGCTACACGCATCAAAAGAATGAAAAGAAATAAGGGCGATGGTGTCATTAAAAAAAATGACAAGGTATAGTGCTGCAGAGATATCAACCTGAATTAGCATGCTAAATTACTAGCCACAGCCCGACAGGTGTCATAATACCAGTTTCGGCCATGGGAGGCGGTATGCGGGCAACATAACCGCCAGCCAAACTGCAATACACGTGTCTCGGTTGTTACTCTAGGGTAGACCAACTCACTTTCTGGAGGTATACTGCCCCATCTTTTATGGAATGTGGAGTATGAATTGATTTTTTGGCAGACATTACACATGGCACCTTTAATAGACATTGCAGACATTGTACAGCCAGCCAGTAATCATGACTAAACAGAACTGAAGATAAACAGTGTTCAGTGCTCACCTTGCTAGATCCTCCACGACCAATCATTTTCAAAATGAAGAACTGCTGGCCTTTGATTGTGATGGACTCATTTGAGAAGACCGTTCCCTGGAGAAGTAGGACATTAGACATGAGCCACATCAACAACACGACTAACAGTCGCTGTGGCATAAAAACAACTAACGAATAAACTTATGCACAGAGCAAAATGCAATGGATACTCCAGCCAAAACTCTGGACATTTGGACATCAGACATAGCGTTGTCTACCTGTGGTGTCTGCTGGACATGTGAGACCTGGTTCTGAGGGGTCTCAGGAAGGCGGGCCTGGCTCTGGCTGACGCTCTGTATTGTGGGAGGCACAACCAGCGGTCTCTGTTTCATGACCGGCGTCACAAAGCTATGGCACCACAAAAGAGAATGAGGGCATGGGTTTAGATCAGTGCAGTAAAAGTGTTTTACGTTTCCAACAATCTTATATCATTTGACATAAGATTTAGCTTATTAGCATTTTCTATTTGGTCGTGCATCACGTCATTACCCCGCAACCTGAATAGACCTCTGAAGTTTGCCTATAAAAAGGAACCAAAGCTGCCATCTTTGCCCATATAAGTAGCCTGAGAAACCCAGACGAACTTCCGGCAAATTTGGGATTTGCTCTGCAAGTCCGTCTGGCGAAGAGCCCATTCAAGCCCATTTCCAATTTTCCTAAATCCAGGCACCAATCACAACCGTAGGCGAGCTTTATACGATGATGATACAGCACCGACGTTGCGTTGGTTGAAGCAGGGTTTTTTTTAAACATCAAAGATGGCTGCCGCCGAGGAATAGTGCTTGTTTGAAGCTGCTATTGCATCGGTTTTACGCAGGGAGTTAGAAGAAAGTTTCCTGTACCGCTCCCTTATGTTGGAATGTGTGAAAATGTACAAAAGAAATGAAAGGTTGCAATGTGTGTTGCTGTCGCTCTGCATAAGTCATCTCTTTCGTTTCTCTGATTGGTTTTCGGTCTGGAAATGGGCTGTGAATGAACCTTCCCCAGACCCACTCTCAGTTTCAACTGAGAAGGGTCTAGTGTCAACTAGGCTTTCATATAAGGATATCCAGGTGTTAACTAAAGCTAACTACCTATGGAAAGTTGCATTGCAAGTTAGCTCTGGGGTAGCAAAAATCAAAGTGTGCCGTCTTAACGTACCGAAGATCACAGTATCCACTAGAAGGCAGAGGATAAAAGTGTGTAGAGTAAAACATCTGCATTTCCGATTTCTTCTTCCCGCGAGAGTTTAACAGGTGTGATTATTCAAAACCCCATGTTATTTTCCCATATGAAAAATCTCAAGATACCGGGCAGGTCTGAGAACATACATCACCTGTTTGGGGGCAGGTCTTTGCAGTTGGGCGTCTGGCAGGAGATGGCCGGGTTGAGTCGGGAGGGGATCTGGGCAGGGGGCATGGGTAGAGAGTCCAGCAGCCTTGGGGTACGCATGGGCTCTGTGGGGTACTTCTTCTCCTGGACAACAAAAACAAGGCGCCAGCAGAGTTAAAATGTAATACATAACACACTGCAACCCTAGTTCAACTCTCAGGTCGGTTTCCCATACATACATTAAGCCTAGTCCCAGTCTAAAAGAAACATTTAATTAAATAACTCCACTGGAAAAGAGCATTTAGTCAAGGACTAGACTTAACCCATGTCCAGGAAACTGGTTGTTTGAGTATGGACTACCACAGAAAACATAAATCTAGTTATCATGAACATCTTATCTTGTCCCAGTCCTGTTGAAATTATGTCAACAACACGAGAGGTAACTAATGAATCATTATTTTTACCAGTGAGTTTCAAGTACCTCAGGAGAAACGTATTTGTTAATTCGAGCGGGAACCCTCCACTCTGAGGAAGGCTCCTTCATCAGAGGCTTCTGGGGTGCCTGGCTGGACGGCAGCTGTGGGAGACTTTCTTCCTTCTTGTCATGTCCATCTTTCTGAGAGGCAAGCAAGCTCGGGGCTGGTGGCTCTGCATTAAAAATGTGTCATTTGAGAACTTGATTGATGTAGCAATAATTAATTAATGAGCATACGAATATTGAAAAAACGCATGGAGGAAACACGCACGCACACACACACATACTAATCTGAATATTGCACAAACCTGCAATGTTCTCCTTATCCTCAGCGGAGAGAAGCACTGTGTTCCCAGCTTTTAAATTTTTCATCGCCATCTCCAGCATTTCAATAGGTTTGGCTTTCAACCCAAGAGCTTTCTGTAGTATTAAAGTGCTTTTCCTCATATTGCCTAGGGTTAATATGATAAACATACAATATCAGGTAAACATACATTACATTAACTGTTGTAACTGAAAAGTAAAAATATTTAAGTCATTCTATCTACAGATAAAAAGAACAAACATGCACACACTAATTTAGCATATGTAGTACTATGACAGTAAGAGATGTACTACCTTGTGAGAGCTCAAACTGAGCATGTGCAACATGGACAAAGGCAAAGCCTCTGCTGTTGGACCTGGCAATGATGAAGTTGTCCTGAGCATCATCTGGGTCCTCAATCCTATAAAAGTTCATATCAACTTTATCACTGATTCCACCGATTCCACAATTAAAACTTTACACCATGCAAACAATCCATTCGTGTGAATCCCAAGGAACAATTTACCCCTTCAGCTCTGCAAATCTGACCAGCAACCTGGCGTAGCTCTCATTTTTGCTGTGCTTGCTCAGGGGAAGTTTGGCAAACACTCTAGAGTAACAGTCCAGTAGCCGCGCCAGCAGGGCCGAATCGGACCGTGGGTCCCCAGCCCTCTCCAGGCCTGACAGGTACGTCCAACATGACTCAGGCGAGTTTGAGTCGATGACCCGGTTGATGCTCTCAGTGGTATCTAAGGAGAATGGTTACTGTGGTTACAGCTAATAAACGCGACAGACATAGGAATGCATACAAGCAGCGACAAACAAGTCGCAGAACAGAAAAATTATAAATATGGTACCTTCTATTTGGGCGATCTCTTTCTTTTCTGGGCGATGTAACAGTGTGGTTGTGGAGTCCACAGGACCAACATCCTCCCACGGACGAGCCTCTGGGCTAATCATTGGAGGCTGGACACAATACAGTACAGTTATTAAAAGAAATCTCTTCTGAAAGGAATCAGTACAAGTAGACTACATTTAATGGAGAAGCAGCAAGTCATACCTTCAGGTTGAGTTCTCCATCCCAGCTGTTCTTCTTGCTTTGTGAGAATGACAACATAGGGTTTACCCGAGAACTAGACGTTTGCCTGGACAGAAATCATAGACAAGCAACAAACCACAAACATTTGTGTTACAAAATAGCCATACTAACATGAGGAAGGTATTACTGCATGATAGTCGATAAGGAAAAACTACCTGGATAAATTTCCACTGGGATGAGGCACCTCACTCTTATTTATGTGTCCCATATCATTACTATCATCCTCTGGGATAGAGAGAGGAACCATGGGAACTCTTCCAGGCTGGGGAACAAGTAAAACATCACACAAGGATATAGAACATGATGCCTTAGACTTAACTTAATGGAAATGATGGCCTGCCCTGGACAAAAATCTTCATTTCCCAATTAAGTGGGTTAATACTTTTAAATAAGAGGACAGTGAAAAAGATTAGAGTTGTACCATAAAGCCAGTTAACTTCTTGCGTTGTGCACTAGACCTCCAAAAGGGTATCTGGTTGTCAACAGAGCTGTTTCTCTGGTCAGTCCTATGGGATGAAGAGCAGACATTAGAATTCTGAGAAGAGTCTAACACAGATGTGAATGAATTGTAGGCTTATTTTTACCACTGGGTTGAATGGTTGCCATGACAAACAGTGCCAAGAACAGAACTGTTGAGATACTACACTTAGGGCATTTTCACACATCCACTAAAAGGCAACGAGAAAGAGGACTAAAACAAAAGGGACTCAGTTAATTTTGTATTCACATTGTGAGTTCATTTTAAAGAGGACTCAGATCTCTTTCTGGTGCACTTCAGCTCTAATGGGGTCTCAGTTTTCTTTATGTTCACACTATACCTTCTCTGCGGGTCTCAGACCTGCTTTGGATTATGGGCTATGTAGTTGCTCTGGGTTAGTTATGTATTTTCATCATCATTCATTATCAGGATGAAATAATTATCATAACCCATAATTGGTGTGGTGATTTTGTTTCATTTTTTTCTGAACCGTGCCGCGGATTTCAAAGCAAACTGTGCCGAGACTACCTCCCGAGTCTCAGTTCGGTTCGCATTAGAGGGGTCTGAGTTTGTTTGGCGTGTTCACATATGCACAAAAAATGCTGAGTCATCGATCTGAGTTTGTTTAAAAGGCTGAAAGGGACCAAGTGTGAAAAACCCCTTAATAACCACTGGTGTATCTTTCTCAGCAGGCCAATCACAACAAAAAAATTAAATAATTGAACTAAGCAACTGCAAACAATTTCTTACCCTGAGGAAATAATGCTTGCAAGTGGTGATTCTCCATGTTCATCTGACTGCATATTGTCTTTGTATAAGTCCGAGACAGCTCTTAAAGATTCCTGCCCATTTCCAACTGTTGATGCTTGAAAAAAAAAACAACACAGGTACTAGGTGGTTAGAACAGATTACATTATCCTGCTGGTAGAAGCTTATATTCATCATTTTATTAAACACATACTGTATATAGAAGGCTTACATGCAATATTTTCCCTGTCCTCGTGGGAAATCAGTTGACCTCTGCCAGATTTTAGGTTCTGAACTGCAGCTTGCAGAAGTTCTGTTGGTTTGGCATCTAGTTCAAAAGCTCTCTGAAGAATCCACATGCTTTTCTTTACATTGCCTGAAGACAGATATGATTATGTAAACATAATATAAAAATAGTAGTAAGGATTTTTTAGTAAAAATAGTAGTAAGGAAATTTTAAACACCTGTAAGAAATGCAAAATTAATGTCTGAGAGGAATAATACTGAGTCTCTATGATGGTTTACCTTGAGTCAGTTCAAACTGAGCATACGCAATGTGGACAAATGCAAAATCCTGGCAATGGGATATTGCAACATTGAAGTTATCCTGAGCCTCACTGACATCTTGAATTCTGGAGGAAAGGTAAGAAAAATATATTGCACAAACGCATGTTCACACTTCAAGTTTGAGGGGAAATGGCAAGTCGTGTTAATAGGTAAGCCATTTTAAAAAACATCAGCTTACGCCTTCAGCTCTGCAAATCTGACAAGCATCCGTGCATAACTCTGGTTTTGGCAGTATTTTCCAAGTGGCATGTTGGAGAACACTTGAGTGTAACAATCCATCAGTTTGTGAAGAAGAACATGATCAGTGTGCGGGTCTCCCTTCTTCTCTAGGTTTGCTAGGTAGGTAAGGCACGAGGCTGGAGAGTTTGAACCTATGATTTTGTTGATATTGTCTGTGTCATCTGGAAGAGAGGCAGAGTGGGTGGAATTATTGCATGTTGTGAATACACAAATGCCTGAATCAATGTCATCCTATGTTGCATGATCTGATGATCATTAGATACGTATATACATATAATAACTGCACTCACCATCATTGATGTTCCTTTTGATTTTTTGCAGCCTTTGGCACAACATGGCAATCTGCAGCTTTCTGTCTGTGTGCTCCTCCTCCTCCATGTCTGTAATGAAACATTTGAACAGTGGGATTGCTGACCTAAACGTTGATATTATGCAGCAGCAAATACCTACGACAGCAGTAGCGAAGTCCTCCAGTCCAGACAATCAAGAATGCTCACTTAAACTGCTCTATTTGCTGGTGATATCCCCTAGTGCAAGATAGATAACTACTGACACACTGGCCTTTTGTGCCCAAACGTCACCCAAAGGTGTGCTAACAGGCTATCGATAGCATCGTAGCACAGGATATTTCTTGATCATGCGATCTAAGCAGTTATATTACATTACATAATATATTACTTAAACGGAAACAACGAAGAGCATCATAAACACACAAATGAGCGACTTGTGTACATAGCTCCTAGCTAGCTATTGCTAGGCTCAGCAGTGTTTTACGTGTCCATTAGCTTAACGTTAACTTCGCTGATAAGCTAAATTGTCGTCGAAACATGACTCTTTTCAATCAAATTTAGCTCGCTATTGTCATAAGTAAAGTTATTTTAAGCCCAAAGGCGCATTTAAAATGTGGAACAACAGTCTTACCTGTTTGTGGAAAGTTGTTTTATACCTATATCGTATCGCGTGATACGTTGTGAAAAACACCCAAGTCTGTTTACCATGCAATACTTTCAAATTCACCACTTCCACTCACTTCGCAATCTCATTGGCTAATTCGTATCTGTGCTCCGCCTCGTCTGAGATGACGGTGGGTAACTAAGGTCAGCTGAATGTCTGGCAGACCACTTACGATGCAGAAGAATCGTGTAATAAAATGTCTTCAATTGTAATGTCTCCTATTCGCGGCAAGATAAAACATGATTATTTCTAAAATAGATAACAATAGGCGTTCATAAGGCCAGCACTAGCCTGACGTAGCCATACTCAATTCTAGCAGAGAATCTGATTCTAGTCAGAATTTTGTGGGTGGGGCTAGATTCGGCTGGCTTTCAGGCTAGGCCAGCACCAGTCTATGGCCAGCACAGGCCACAAGAAATGCAGAAAAATCAACTACCATCTCTAGATGCATTGACAGAAAAAGGGGGGAAACTCATCCTCTGAGCGCAAATACACATTCAATGTTCAGAGCCTTACGCTCCAAAGTTAAGAACTGCAGCAACACATTTCCTTTAGGAATCAATAAACAAAATCTATTTTGGTGTGAACCTCTAAAAGTTAGATTATTGACCTGGTGTATATTCATGTAGACATGATGAATAATTGAGTGTATGAAATACTTATCATTATTATTATTCATATTGACACGAATTGTGTATATTAAAATACTTGTATACTTGGGTAAATATTATGTTTTTACATACATTCATTTTCCATAAATTGACAAATACTTGCAAAGCATTGGATAGGAGCTCTGGCAGCAAATTGAATTTGTTGCCGCTAGGGTGCGTCTAGATTTCTAGGCTAATTGGATAGTGTATAATTTAAAAAAACTTACAACAAAACACATGGAATAGAATCATTTCAGGGTTTATTTCATTTATTTATTTTTAGTTTTTATTGGTATGTATCCAAGCTAGACAGACCTGCAGCTGGAGGCATTCATTAATGACATTTATGAGCAGTAGTAGAGTTTGCTTCAAAACAAGATGTGTTTTTTGAGAATCACTAGGTGGAATGTCCAAGGCAAGAGACATTTTTTAAGAGATCTCTCGACTAAAACCTAACTTTACACACATACATCAGGCAGTCACTGAAACAGATTGCTGATTGCTGAAACAGCAATTAAAATGGTCAAAAACACTAATTAAACTCAAGAGGAAAGTATTAAATATGACAACATAGGAGTTCAATCAGTTCTTAAATACAAACAGAAAGTGTTTGCATTTGTACAAAATCATGTTCAAAAACATGAAGCAAAGGGACAAATAGGCAAATGACAAAATGTCAAATGACATTTTGTGTAGAACTGCTTCAATGCATCTTTAAATAATAGTGATGTGGATATTCTGGAGCTACTCCACTTTCTGTCCAGGTTTGGGTCCTTCGAGCTTCCGAAGAGTTTCATCCCACTGGGCAAACTGTTTAGACAGCAGGAACATCTGTGCAAGGGTCAAGGATTAACATAGCCTGATCACAGAGACCGAATATGATTACCCACATGAATTCTGGTCACTGCAGAAAGCAGACTGATAGAGCGTTGCAGAGCACAAGTGTGTCATGCCATGACTTGACTTTTTTTCAACCACTAATTGCATCATTCAATAATACAAATACGGATTGCAGTACAACAGTGTATATAACTGTTGCATTTTTAGATTCCCAAAGCAACTCTAAATCAAGGGAACTTTTCACCATAACAAGCCTTTTGCTCCTGTGGAGGAAAGTTTAAAAAAATAAAATAAATGTAAGTCATCACCATCTGCTGAAAATGAATAACAAAATTATTACAGCTTTGTGCATCCGTGTCAGCATTCTTAGTGTGAGGACGGACAATGGACATTAGATATAAAATGTAATGCATGCCTAACTAAGAAAACATTTTCTGTCCAATGCTAAAATTAGAAAGACAATAAGGAACACCAGAAAGGATACCATCTTGTTGTACTCCTCAAACAACCTCTTCACTTCCGCAGATAGTTCTTCATTCTGGTCCTATCAGAAAGAAAAACAGAAAGCAGTCACAACTTCTGGATAGCTTTGGGTGAAACATAAAAAAAAAAGGTCACATGCACTAACCCTCAGGGGAGAATCTCGAATCACTGCAACTGTATCAGCCAACCCAACAGAAAACTAGACCACTGTTCCAATTTCCGTACTTCTGTGCTTACAATACCTAATCTGACTGCATAAATGCCTTCACACTGATGGTTATAACACAAAGTGCGCTGCACTCATAAGTCTCATAAGCACTCATAAGTCAAAAAGTTGATTGTGGAAAGCTGGACACTTTTCGCATTCAATGGTCACCACCATCTTGGCTACGTAGCAGAAGGGACCATTTCAAACTTGTGACAATCAGCAGCAGCAGAAGAAAACACACTTTACTGATGTACAAGCATGTTATTACTTTGTCATGTTTTGACAAAGTATGACCATGTCACTATCGAATAGAGGACACCAGTAACGTTATGTTGAAATGTTGTGATCGTCATTTCCATTTAGTGCGCAGAGTTGGTGTTCAACAGTGTTTGGGACGACACTACTTTGTTGAAATTCAAGCACTACACAAGTAAGCACACAGTGCACAAAACGCACTACATTAAAGTATACTGACTGAAGTACGCAGATTGGAACACAGGGCAGATGTCCTGTTTGAAGTTTGCTTACCTGTTGTTTAATATGGAGCTGTGAAAGACGCTGTAGTTTTGTGGTGAGTTCTGGAACAGCTTTTATTTGAAAAAAAAAAAAGAATTACAATAATAATAATAATAATAATAATAATAATAATACAACATTAGAGTAGATGTAATGAATACTCTTAAGAGTTATATGAACATCAGTTAAGACAGTTTTGAAGCTCATCTCTCACATTTGATGTGGTTGCTGTCCAGATAAGGCTGCAGAGTGTGGACCTGCTCAAGCATGGATGCTTGAGTACGCAAGAAATCCTCCTCTGTGGTACAAATAGAGGGAATGTTATATTAAATCAATCCTACTTTGTAGTAGAAAAGTTATAGCCTGGCTAGCGCCACCACTTCTCAATGAGACGTGTTCTGGGAACCAAACGTTAATTTTCTCGTATTTGAAAAAAAATGCCCAGATCCGTTTATTGGGTGCCACGGATGTCTATCAAATGCGTCTGTGCATAGCTCATCATCGTCTTGCTTTCCCCCTTGTTCTGTGATTGGTCCCCCATCTCAGGCGAAAATTTGCTCCATGGTCTCCAGGCTACCTTAGCAGCGTGAATCAAATCGCGCGCAAGGCAGCATGGGAACACCCAGGCTAGAAAAGTTATTTGGTGCTCCTTGCAAGTAATTTCCATGGCCAAGGCCTCCAGTCAGTGAGGGATGCACCTATGAAATTACTGGCAACTGGGTGATCATAAAATAAGAGTAAATTTGCAGTACATAAACATCAAATATGTAGTGGATCTTCAGTACCTGCAAGAATGAATTCCAACTTCATGGCATCTGGTACAGCTATGTAATCAGTGAACTGAGGATCCAAATACTTCAGTAGATCTTCAGCTGAGAAAATGACAGGTAGAAACCGTTGGTTATTGATTACAAACCTATGATAATTAGGTACCATCCTAAGCCAGAAACAACACTACTCTTACTTTTTTTGTGAAGAATCTTGACACGCTCCCTCTTGTTGGCCGTGTTTGCGAGAGCAGCATTGACTTTGCCAAGTGAATCTACACACTGAGCAAAAACAGAATGTGCACAAAAAGGCAACTAAATGAACAGACTGACTACAATATGCCTAATCACAACATCAGACTGATGCCACACCCCGCTAACGTTAACTAGGAATGACAACAGATACACAGGGTAACGTTACATCTTAATAGCAGAGGCTTAGCAATAATACAAAATTAAATAACAGCCAAATAATAGCCTAAAGATAACTAATTCAGCGAGCTCGTTAGCAGTGTATGAAGCACAATTTAACAGTTGATGTCAGCTTTCGCTCAATGGACAGGCAAGTGAAAAAAAATAAATGCTAACTTTAGCTAGCTAGAAGCTGGCAAATACTTCATCACTCCGGACATGTACGTTTGGAATGCGAATGATGTAACCGCTGTATAGTTATACCTTGACTGTCTTGTTCGGTTTACATCCTCTGTCACCGTAAACACGTTTCTCGAGTATTTGCAGGCGTCCATCAAGATCTTCAGTATTATTCCTGCCCTCCATCTTTAGCTAACATTAGCTTAGCTTGCTTGGTCTGAAGATATGACGGATAGAAATGACGTAGGGAGTTAACACGATTATGGGTGAAAGAAAACGCCATCTTTGTGAGGACACTAAATTGGCTTCAGGCCTGTTTCACAATTCACACATGTAACCTGGGATGTTTGATATTGATAAGATAAAATACAGTTGTCAAAGCTTAATAATTCTGAAGCTAAAAGTAAAATATGTTGAGACGGACAATAATTGTTGCTTTGCCAATGTTCTAAGATTTGGGACCCCCCTAGACAGAGAGAACGAATCATGTCTGTATTCCTTTCTACCCAGTTAATGGGTATGCTATTACTAAACATTTTTTAAACAGTCAGGGTGCTACAGTTAAATCTACTTAAGAACAGAGCCTATTTTTTGCACCTCTGGCTTCCTTTCTTAATTCCTTTCTTTCCTTTGTTCTTTCTTTTCTTTCTGTCTTTTTGTTATTCTACTGTGCTTTACAATCTCAGACATGTTGCCATCAACTTCCTGTTGTAGTTGATCATAGGAGTTTAAGAATTGTAGTCAGCACCTGTTTGGAAAGCCTGATAAATTGTGGAAATCTAGTGAAAAATGATAATGGCAGTTAGCTTGTACTTCTTCCCTGCATTCTTTAGTCTATGCAAGTCTATGATGCATCTTCCGCTTTACCTCTAATTCTTCATTTAGCTGATGTTCTATTAAGCAGATGGTCTTATTAAATCTGCTCTGTCAGTGTCAGCCTTTAAATCTGCTTTTAAGATGCACTTTTACAAAATATAATTTATTAATAACTGATGTATCTATCTTTCTTTTGTTTCACATTGTTATCTTATTGTAATTGTTGTTGTTGTTATCATAATGGCCAATGGCCATCCTCTTTTAACCTTTCTCAGTTTTGCTTAGCTCTCTGCTGAGTATCACTATGCTTGTGTTTGAGTTTTACACAATAAATTGTTGAAGCACACTGAACAACCACAATACATTTTAGCACAATAAACTTTAACACCACAAAACAGCTGACACCCACTGACTAACTGACTTGCTGAAAAAAATTGTGATCAATTAAATATAATTTAAATAACAATAAAGTGTGCAATAAAAGTGTGTGTTCATATTTGCATGTTGACACGATCTTGAGAGCTAGGCCTAAATGAGACAAAAAAAACCCCTATGAATTAAACTCCTACCTAGCTTATTTTCGTGCTCTATATCTGTGAATTTTTTGTGAAATTATTTGCATGAGACATAACTGACTTTAATTTAATTGATTTTAAATGGTTTCCAAGGCCTTTTTAACAGTCAGGCTAACCTTAATCCAAAACCAAGGCTCTAATAATCCCTTGATTTTAATCTTGGATTAAACGCCCTTGCATACAAATGAAGGACTCCAAAAACTGAAATCTGAAATGCAAAATGGATACATTTAGGGTATCAACCCTTAGACGTGCATGTATGAAAACATCTCTGAACAAAAAACACTACAAAAGAGTAACACTGTTTCATAGATGACAGGTTGACTTTCACCCACCCTCCACCACGCCTCTGGAAGAATGAGGCACCAGATAGCCTACCTGATGACAAAAAACGCTGAGCCTAAAGAGAGAAAACAATCTGAAGAGACCATCCTTGCACCACTCAGACAACTCATTAATGACAAGAGAGGTTATAAATTAGAGGTCCCAGCTGTTTATGGTGCCCTGCCATTAAAACCATCGCCACATTTAAGCGTTGGCGAAGGCCCTCTATGGAATCCGCATGCGCAATAGTCCTCTCCACGCTCCTTTTTCGAGGCAACTGACATAGGAGCCGCAGCACTACGCTCAACGAGGGATACACGACTGTGATGCTCCAAATAACATGATTTTCGTATGCGGTGGATCCCTACAATTACTTTAACTTTAGCTAGAATCCACATTAAACATCCACATCTATAAAAGGTGGAAGACTTGTCGATTTGTGTGACCTTGTGCTGAATGTCATTTTAAAAGGATTTGGATCTCTACGCGGTAAGTGTGATAGCCTAAATTCATGTCAAATGGGGATGCGGGTGATTATATGTTTCTGGTGGCATGAAGACGGATCGTTGCCATCTAACCCCCCTCTGAAATTTGAAATAGGGTTCCCTTATGATTACATTCGAAATGTGGCCAGCTCCGGTCCTATGCAGATGTATTGCCCGGCCGGCACTTTGTACCAGCCTACCTTAGCTTTCATCGGTTCTGCGATGACTGGCCGTTTCAGCAATGAATAGCTAATCGTGCACATTTTAGGGATGTACCTTCTAGATAGCTTACTTGTGCATTTTGTCAGCATTAAACTGAAAACACGTAGTATATTTTAAGTGTTGCATATGTAGCAAAGGCTATACGTGGTGATGAACCTCTTTTGCGCGTATAGGCTATAATATACCCAACTCTAATCTGAGGGGAGGAAGGGGGGTCATTGTAAAGGATTTAAAATGTATCAGTTCACCCCCATGGCGTGGTTATACACATTGTTTCAGATGGCGCATTCAAGTAGGGGGGGGGGGGGGGGGGGGGGCTTGAAGATTTCCGTTGGAATTAGAGTACAATTCAGTGCCTTGAAAGGCCACACATCCCAGCCGGGAAACCTGCTGACCAATCCTTCCCAGTGCCTTTGTGCTGCACGATGCTCCTCCTGACTGGCTGTCTCATACTAAATGGATCAGTAATGGAGTCATCGTCCAAGGTCCTCTGGTGTGATGGGCTGACAAAGCAAAATATCTGATTTGTCATGAGCAATTTCAGGTATATGATTGGGGAATTTTGGCCTATTTATTTATTTATTTATTTATTTATTACATTTAATTACCAACATGTTAAGCATAGACTAAAACACATGTCCTCTGATGAACTTACATAGTCATACTCAGTTAAAGCCATTGGATGTTAGACCTGTTAATAAAGCTAGTGTTTTGACCACCCACCCCTGCATTTCCCTGCCTGGTCCAACCTATCACCCGCTTTCTTGTGTTTATGAATTTCTGCACGTCCAATCCAAGACATCGAGTATCTGGTTGTTAAAAGACTGTCAGAAGGCTCAGAGAAGCCTGTGGGAATATGATCTTCCAATGATATATGGGATTTGACCTAATTTAAAACAAAATACATAAAGTAGTGTCAGGTATTGCCCTATAATAGAACTTAATCATGTTTGTCTTGTATTATTAAATGAATAACATTTCTGGTATTTGCCTTTTTGAAGAAAAAGCAAGACCGGCTGAAAGATGGAAATCCTCACTCATCTCATCAATGACACTATGGAGTTCTACAAATGGGGCCTGACCATTGCAGGTGACTTTCTGTACTGGGTGTACGGGATCCATTTGTGTCCCTTAAATCTGATATGTTTCCATTTCTGGGACCAGATAAATTAAATAAAGCAACACACTGGAACAACCTCTTCCTTCAGCAGTATAGGGTTTCTGTGACAACTCTAATTTAATTGACCATGAGCTCTGTAGAAGTATTTTGTAACAAACTTTACTTTTTGCTGACATGCGTAGACAAACACAGAGACGAGGAGGGAATATGATTAGGGATTTAGTGGAGGCTAAACGCAAGTAAACACAGTTTATCAACCTCTGAAATTTCAGAAATAGAGTTTATGCACCTCTTATTACAGTTTATCCACCTATTGCAACTTTTAACATTAACAATACACACTGTATTATCCACGTTCACAATATGTACACTCATCAACACTCTAGGAATCATTTAAAACCATTGGTATTGTAAACATTGGACAATAACCTCCTCATCAAACATGTTCTGAATGCCTTTTTAAAAATCCGATACCGCATGGCGCAGTCCACCTTACCATGATGGCAGAATTCATTGTTTACCCACCTCTTATTTTACCACTGCAACTCTGGATATGATAGCCTCTGTTGAATGAAAACCTTCAACCTTTGTAGCAGTAGTAGAGGTATTGCTGTACCTGCAGCAAGAATATAGCATATAGGCTACCAAAATACAAAATTATTGCATGTTATTGGATTGACATTTGCAAGACTGAACAATCAAATACCCACCTCTGGATCTACATCAGCGAGTAGAGTAGATATTTAATGCCATGACGTTTCTTGTCTTCTGTTCATGTCATGTCTTGTTGCAGACAAGCGTGTGGAGAAATGGCCCTTGATGGACTCTCCGCTCCCAACGCTGGCCATCAGCTCATCTTATCTGCTCTTCCTGTGGCTGGGGCCCAAGTACATGAAGAACCGAGAGCCTTTTCAACTTCGAAAGACACTCATTGTGTACAACTTCAGCATGGTCTTCTTCAATTTTTTCATTTTTAAAGAGGTGGGTGCTAACAGCACTCGAGTGTGGTGCTAAATAGGTTTTATGATGGCCATGTGTTTCTTGTTCCTTAATTCTTTTGTTTAAATGTATGGAATCCTGGGCTTTGGGTTCACCTATCACACACTCTTCATTTCTGTTGGCATTTGTAGTGATACTATGACTACACTGGTTATCTTATCTTTGTGCAAGCTCACACAAAAAGGAGGTTAAAACATGTTAAGGTTCTGCATAGAATCATTTTCACTGTAAATGTTTGACAACCAAAAACATTTTTTGCACACATAAAAGAGTGGTTCACAGCTGAATATTGCCAAAAAACTAGATCTCACAAAATAATTTTTAAATAAAGGATTCCGGACACAGCATTATATAGCTAATGAACACTATATTATATAGTTGCAATTACGAGTAGACCTGCATTTTTTAAATATATGCCTGTTCATGTGGTTATGTTTTAGCTCTTCCTTGCTGCACGGGCAGCAAACTACAGTTACATCTGCCAGCCAGTGGACTACTCAGAAGACCCTAATGAAGTGCGGGTGAGTGCTTCCCTGAAAAGGCTCTTATGGAAGTAGATTAGCTGTGGCGTGGCAGGGTCTGATCCTGACTGTGTCTTGCAAGGAGTAAAGAGACACTGTAGACTACCATGGAACACGATACCTCAGCCCTTTTTTAACCGGACCAAACCATGCAGCCGAGCCACAGGGGAATTTGATTTCACATCTTTGTGACACTGTTTCCACTGAGGTCACGACCACTGCTTGTATTGTTGTACAACAAGGTAGTGGTAGTACGGGGGGGGGGGGGTCATAAACAAAAGCACAGAACAGGTTAAAAAAGGCATAACACAGGTAATTTAGTGACTGTTGGTAAAGGGATTAAATGTGTTTTGCATATTTGCCTTCTGGGTTTGAGCTGCCGACTTTAGGCAGAATTAAGCCGTTTGGGACAATTTCCGGTAGATGGATTAAGCCTAGTCCATTTGTCTGTTTAGGACTACATAGAGCTGAGCTATTAATCAAATTAATCATCAATTATGACTTACGATTATGAAAACAACATATTATTATTTTGCTGCATTCCGATTTACATTTTGCCTAGTTTGAGCCCAATAGGACCAGGTTTAATCCATGCGTGGGAAACGTGCTTCTTTTTGCCTTGAACAGGTGGCGGCAGCGTTGTGGTGGTATTTCATTTCAAAGGGAGTGGAGTACCTTGACACAGTCTTTTTCATCCTGCGGAAGAAGTTCAACCAGATCAGCTTCCTGCATGTGTACCACCACTGCACCATGTTCACGCTTTGGTGGATCGGAATCAAATGGGTGGCCGGAGGACAATGTGAGTCCTGAGTTTACCTTAACTCATTAGGGAAATAAAAGATCAAGAATCACATGGTACAGAGCAAACCTGACGAAGCGCTAGGCGAAACGCGTTGTTCGTTCAAAAAATAAATATTAAGTTAATAGTGATCAGTGTGCGGTGATTCTTGATCTTTCATTCTTGGATTATACTTACCTGCCTCACCTGCAACTGTTCAACTGTTCAACTGAAGCTTTGTGCACAGGGACACCTATGGACTTTGATCATTAGGGAAATACTTTGTGTACATAATGCCCAGGAAGGATAATAAGGGCAACCTCATATAGCCAAAAAGAAGCATTAAACATGGGGCTTCTTTACCACTAAACTGAGTTATTTCTACCACAGCTGGTTAAATATTTTGAAAAGTCATATCACATAGAAATGGTGTAAATACGGCTACTTCTGTTAGATAATATGCAGTATGATACAATAGGATATTTAGCTAATTACTTGTGGACAGATCGTTTTCCAACCCATTGTTGGCCCCAGGTTTCTTAAAATTATATTAAAAAAAAGGGAGATATGATAGAATAATGACAATTTGTTTGTCATATTTTAGTAGTTTTATTCTGGACTGTTTTCATGAACGCACAGAGTAAACACATGCCGGTACATGAAAGTATGTTCTACTTAAAGGTAGTACACTTAAAGGTAGTACATACTAGTGTCACCCATGGCTGTGGAGGGCACTGTCATGAAGGAGTAGGGTTTGATGCAGCCCCAGACTTTGGGATGCCTTTGATGGGAAAAGGAGATTGACGTCAGAGTCACTTCATTGAAATAACAAACACAATAAATATATATGTAAACAAACACTATAAAACACACATTTAGTTTACCCTGAAAAATACAGAAAGTCTTTCTTCTTTACTCCTTTCATTATTATGTGTGTAGGGTTGCATTTCACGTAGCTCTGTCCACTTCCACTTCCCCTGAATTGGTTTCAAATGGCACTTAACGTGGCTAAAGGTGGTTTCTCGTGAGCGCACAGAATGGAAGTGGGTAGGGAGAGTGTGTAGGGTCTAGTTTGGAAAGGGCCCAGCATCATGTCAAATGTTAATATAGGTAATGACCCTGTAATAACCCTCTCTTTTCTCCTCTGTCAGCTTTCTTTGGTGCCCATATGAATGCTGCTATCCACGTTCTCATGTACCTCTACTATGGGCTTGCAGCCTGTGGACCAAAGGTGCAGAAATACCTCTGGTGGAAGAAGTACTTAACCATCATCCAGATGGTAAATATCTAAACTCTATTGCGATTGTAAATGTGATCGGCCAAGAAATATGAAACATCAATCACTGTAAAGTAAATATAAGAAATGAAGCAGTTTGAAGTGGCATTGCATCAATGTTGGTATTTGTTGTAGATACATATTGATGTTGTACTATTTGTATCACTGCATTATAGCGACATCCTGTTATTACATTGCATGGAAATACATTTGTTGGAATCATGTTAGATATGTCTGTCTTTTTGTCAGACCAAACAACATAGCCTAAATATTATTTAATCTAATTGCTCTTAGGGAGGAATACTGATCTGTTGTGTAAACAAACTACCAGACTGATTACATAGCAGATGTATCCAGGGACATGTATTAGATATTGTCCTCAGTGTTATATTCTCATAATGAAGGTCTTCTCCCACACAATACTGTCTCTAGCTGACTGATAAATAGTTTAAGTTTACCTGCCGGAATCCTTTTCTCATCTCATTTATTAGATCCAGTTCCATGTCACCATCGGCCACACCGCTCTGTCCCTGTACATCGACTGCCAGTTCCCACATTGGATGCACTGGGCTCTGATTGGCTACGCCATCACCTTCATCATCCTCTTCGGGAACTTCTACTACCAGACCTACCGCCGCCAGCCACGGCGCGAGGCCCCCGCCAAAGTGGGCAAGTCCGTCTCCAACGGCGTTCCCAACGGTGCCGTCCCGATGAGCAACGGAGTGGCTGGGAAACTGGAGGACAAGCCAGTAGAGAATGGCAGACGGAAGAGGAAGGGCAGGGCGAAGCGCGACTAAAAAGGTCGGGGGAGAGAGGAGCGGGCGAGCCGGTTTCCCTGTGGACTCTCGGTTGACCACAGCGCTGGAGAGGGAAAGAGGGTTGGTTGGTTTGTGATGTGAGCTAATGTGATGTCAAACCACTCATTGGTGATGATGTGGGGCTGCAATAGGGGAACCAGCTGGTATATGGAGGCTGTAACTGAAGGGGTTCTGGGTTTGGTGGGTGGGTCATATACAGTCGGGTTAATCGTAGTCGAAGATATTGTGTTCATTTATCATTGCAGAAAACGCAGGAGTTTTCCTCCCTGTACAGCCACTGTTTCTTTTGTGTTTTGTGTTAGGGCCCTGCTGTACAGGGATTGGAACACACATCACATAGTCAGGCATTCATGTAGGGTTTAAATCCCTCTCAATCAACTCACATTATGCCCTTCCAATCGACCAGTGTTTGGAAATTTCGTTTGATTTACATTTTTATGTGTATGCCTTTTTTACATTCAAACATATCTCTTTTTTTGTCTTTATGCGATCAATCATGTCTTGTTAAATTATGTTAGACTGTGTGTGTGTGTGTGTGTGTGTGTGGGTGTCCTCTCAGTGAGATTTTGAGAGTCACAGCTTGTTTGTGTACATTATGTCTGGTCACAGTCATTCCGCTGGAATGTCAGTTGTAAAAGGATGGCTTCCCCTGTAATATGTTGGGGCTGTGTTGTCTACCAGTTTTACCAAGTCACCTGATATCTTTGAACACAGTGGAAATATGAGTATGAAGTACTATAGCTAGTAACTATTACTAGTAACATAAGTTCTATTATAGATATATATGTATATTACCACAAAGAAAAACATAAATCCTCTCTCATGCATTGGGACTGCCAATTGGACTGTTACAAACCAAGAAGTTGTGTACTGATTTTGACCCTTTGTCATTTTGATACAGAATGCTATGGAATGATGTTGCAAAATGTTTTGTATTTATTTTATCAAAAGCTGTAATTTAGATATTAACTGTGTTGTTATTTGGCTTGGCAGCAATCATGCATGCTGATTTGAAACTTAACTGCAAAAGATTAGGTAGTAGAAAACATCCCATCACGCATACGGTTCACACTTGATGATGGCCGGGTTTCTACCAAGGGAAATGATATCTAAAAAATTGGAACAAGATGGTGCCCCATTAACGTACAGTACATATTAGTTTAGATGGGCACTGTTGAAATTAAGATTATTAGTACAAGCCTAACTGAACCACTGAAGGAGTGTGTGATGTGCTATTGTGTCTGTCTGTTGCAAAACAATACTGAGCTCATTTGCAGAACTCTGTTACATGTTAAGCAATGTGTTTAATGCTATATGTCATGTTCCTCCCCACATGATTTCTTCCAAAATAGTAATATAATACTTGAGAATGGAAATGTATTATTTATTGTCTTGTGTTCCTATATATTTATTTTCTTTTTTTAATGTTGTATATGCTGTGCAGTTTTGTACATTGCGCATTTGGGAATATGTAAAGGTCATGGAAGACATTTATTCTCTTTTTTAAATGACCAACTCGGACAGCCTCTTGCTGTCGATATATTAAACTGGATGCCAATGTAAGTGAGTCATTTTAGTTTATTACTTATAGTCCTGTGATTGCATTTCTATGCAATACTTATTTAGATAACTCATACAAACTTAACTGGTGCGTTCCTGTTTTGCTCCATGCAATTATAATTCAGAATACATATTCTTCTTACTAGTACATTTTGAATTTCTTAAAATGTTGCTGAACAATCAGATCTAATCATATTAGACATTACAGCTGAACAACAATGTGATATACTTGATGTGAGCACTTCATAACTTTTAAGAAAAGGTTTGTAACCAGAACAATATTGATAGGCTGTCTATTGTACACAAGAGGGCAGTATTGTCCAATATAGTAGGAGCTGTTTCTACTCATGACTCATTCTACTCAGTGAAATATGTCAAAGTGCACAGCTCACAGAATCTATTAGGAAAAGCGACTCAGCATTGCTTATAACCTATCTTACCTTATTGACCACAACTATATCCTCATGCTATGCCATCCATTGTTTTTGAGTAATAAAATACAAAATGATATGTTTCAATGACATGGTCTTAATCTCCTCTCCCTCCCTTCCTGTGATTCCATCCTGTAGTATTTGGTGCCATGGGATGAGTCATTACACATCCTGCACGTCCAAATCTCCCTTCCCCCCTCTCCTAATTATTTGAAGTTACCCCCCCATGAGGAGACCAGCTGTAGTTTCCTGGGTCCCCCCACTCCTCTGCTTCCTCTCCACCCATTACTGGCCACACAGACCCTTGAGGACCAATCCGGTCGTAGCTACTCCTCCCATTCATTAAAAGGCTGCTGCAGAGAAGGGGGGGGGGGGGGGGTGCAGCTGAGCCCCTCAGAATTTTTTTTTTTTTTTTTCATAAAGTCATAAATCAAAACTGTTCTTGAGAGATATATTGTAGGTTTTAACTGTGAGGTGTTGATTGTTCATTGGCTAGTCATATTTTATAAATGGTGGTTGTTGTGCACTGGCATGAACATATTCATGGGTCTAATTAAACTCTGTCAGTTGCAAACAAAGACCTCAGAAAATGTCCCTGGAGAATCATTGGTTTTACACAGAGATAACTGCAAATTAAATATTTATCTTCCTTTACTTTCCTTCCTTCCAGGTGTACACTGTGCAGAACGCAGGTCTCAATACTTCCTTGCCTTTGTTACTTCCTCTGAGAGGGCAGAAGAAAATCTTTTGTTTTTGACACTCTTTGACAGGCGGTAAGATCATTCCTCCTCCTTAACGCAGGTCATAGAGGGAGCTGAGGCCTACTCTGCGGCAGACGGCAGCCTTGTCTCTGATTCTCCACGGATGCCATAGTAATGCAATCCTCCTCCTGGCTGCTGGAAAGCCCAGTGCAAGGAAGAGTGGGACAGGCAACAGAGGACGTCGGATTTACCCTCATCTGACCCTGCAGCAGCGAAGGAAAAAGAAAAAAAAAACATGGTTGGTGCCATCATTGCTAAACAAAGCAATATGATAGTGCTCTCAACAGTGCAGAGAAAGGTTCCTTGTATTGCCACTTAAATTTCGAACATTTCTAAATCCCTTTCCCATGGCACTTTACTGCAGTGACTGTACTACATAGGATTGTTCAAGTTTTAATTTGTTAGAAAAGTTTAAAATGGTTATTGTACCTCACAGAACAAAGCCTTTCTTTACCAAATACTTTGTTTTACCTTTTAATGATGGTTTTTAAGATGAAAGTATTTTATTATAAAGCTATTTTTTCCAAAACATTTTCCATACTACACAAAGGTCTTCATAAAAATGGATCCTTTGTTGAGACTTTGGGTATCTTGGTTGTGGTGTACCTTAATGCTGTAAGGTGGTGTGCCTTCATTAATATGTATAAGAGGTCAACTCACTAATCTGGTGTTATCCTGACGGAACCTATAGTATATAATGCAGGTCAGTGTAATTCAGACTGGTCACCTCAGTGGTTAATTGTGAAATGACCTGCACAGGTCAGATCTGCCTGCATCAGCACAATAGAAAACAAATTTACATTCTGAGTGTATCTACACACTGCTAGGTGACAAAATGTTTGTGAGATAAGTTTTTAAGATGGATATGCAGTGTCCAGTGTTAGTGAGTTGTCCTTATTGTACTTGGAGAGAAGGTTGATGAGATTGTCCTTTCTGAACTGTTTTTTCTTTAAGCTTGCCCAGCCAAAGTCAGAACATTGGCAAGATTCCCCTTTCTAAGGCCTTGGAAGATACATATTGGAAAAACCAATAGCACACCCAAAAGAACTCACTTTGTATGTCTTACATCTCTTTGAATCCAACCTGGGAGTTATCTTTGAATGTCCTCCAAAATGAATGAAATCAGCGATCAGGTGTATCTGTAGGTCAGAGAGTTTGAAGGCCAATTTGACTGAGACATCAGAGAGGACAAAGGGGAGGTTGTAGGGGGGAGGGGACATGAGCACAGCTTGTGAGGAGGATGTGATGTCACACCAGATGGTACGTGTCCTGCTGGCTGGCTGACTGCTCTGAGGGTGGGCCCATCACCACATGCATGCCAGGGTGGCAGTGAGTGTGGTCATCCCTCAGTCCCACACTTGGGGGCAGTGCCAGCCCACACAGCACAGCTGCGCCCCCCGCCACCCCCTCCACGGTGCATCCACAGGCCTCGACTCGGGTCTGTCTCTCTGGAATGCAATGCAGACTGAATTCCAGCTCGGTGGACCCCTGACAGAGTGGAGAGCAGGCCTGCCCTGGTGAATGTTAATGGTGGGGGACTATTGTTTCTGACTCCAGCACAAACACACTGCTCCTCCGGGTTCACACAGTTTTGAGTGTTTGTGTGTTTTGTCTTGCAGGTTGGATTTGTGCCCAAAATAGACTCTTTGGATTACAAAGATAAGAGAGGCTCAGGCAGAGAGACATTCTGTCAGTTTGTCGACTTTGAAAACTAGACGAAACAAGGCAGAATTAAAGAGACTGATGTGATGTTGTGTGCACAGTGAGCATGCATGCACACGTTTTGCCTTTAAATTTGCATATAAATGAGAAAGAAACGGAACAAGCTCAGAGAGAGAGGAGGCATCAAAACGATAACCAGAATTGAGTTAACAAGGCCAGTCTGTGAAGAAACAAACTGAAAGACTGTCTAAATAGAAAAGATCCAACTGAAAGAAATCTTCTTTCTCTCTCTCTCTCACACACACACACACACACACAATCACATTAAGACTCATTCCAGTATTCCCATGATGAACATGCATTTTGCTTTCAACCCAGGTGGGAAATGATTGGGCACAGAAGAGTTTAACTAGTATGAACATTCCAACCAACCCTTTCCAAATTCTCTCTTTTATTTCAGCCAACTTTTTCTCAGTCCCCACGGTCCTAAAAAGACTGTGATTGGCATGGACATCTTTGGGTACTACATGATGAGCTGTTTTGCAATAGGGCCTAAAGCTGAGACATATTTGCAGTCAACTGAGGCCAACATCTAACTGGAAATGACAGCAGTTGTGTCGAGCTGTGTATCCTACTTGTTTCAAAACACACAAAGACAGTAACAAGAACTTCATGTGGCCTGATTTGAGGTCCTAGCAGCCTATGTAGCACAAAGAAGATATAGCAAATAAGCTCTCTGAGTGAACATGTGAAGTGGAGATCTGAGAAGACTTGCAGACTTCCAGACTTGAATTTCCCCTAGGAATCAATAAAGTATCTATCTATCTATCTATCTATCGTAAATAATCTCTTGTGATCATGTTTTCACCTGACACTTGAACATAGTCTATATTAACAATGTTTTGATATATTGTAAATCCCAATAAGACCACTTTGTATTTGAGGAATCAGGGATGTGGTGTCCAGCTGGCATGGACAGCTCTGAGATCTCTGCATAGGGCGGGATCGGTCCCATACAATGCCCACGGGCCGGCTAGGATGAGCACCGCCCGCTTCTCCATCATAACAAAACAGGCAAGGCGACTTTTCGGTTATAACACCATACACATGTTTGATTTACCTATTGAAATGTTAATTGGAATTACAAATCAATTAAAATACATGCCAGATTGCAATCTTAGATTGCGTTCTACTGTTTTCAGCTCCGGGTCCCTCCCTGTCATGACGTAATTATATGACTGACGGTAGGTTTTCATTGGTGGTCCTACATCGCCGGATGCACAGTGGCAGTTTACTTTCTCTCCTCGTCGAACCTGGAGACAGGCTTGGCTGATTGCAAGGTAAGAGCCATATTTCTTTCATTCGAATAATTATGGGTAGTGTAAAATGAAATACCCCCTCTAACGTGCACTACAGGTTTTCTCTATGCATGTCAACTTCTGTGTTATAGGAATCAGATTTTTCGCAACCTGTATGTAGGCCTCTTGTAGGCTAGCGCTAGTCATCGCCCAAATCAAGTGTAGATTATTACTTCAACGACCTTCTCAAGTACTCAAATCAGTGTTATTGCTAAATGAAAAAAATAAAAACAAATTGGACACATGGAATTCTTGTTATCCGTGGTGTAGCCTACTATTATGGTCGTCATTAACCATTTTTAAGTTACACAGAAATAAATGTGAGAATAGTCAATGAAAGACAATAATGGAGACTAGAATTAGCCTATACCACCAATAATAATAAGCTACTCTTTGTGGTGCCATGCTCTTTATGGAGTTTTGCCTGGTTCCCTCCTGTCAAATTGAAAAATGAGTCATCGAACGTGCTCGCGTAGTTCAGGGTGACATGATTGTCTGGAAATGAGCATTCTGGCGACAAAGGATTGGTGGAGACATTTCCATACTGACCTAATACTGACAGTGATGGAAGTAGACTAAAAGCGTTATTTTTGGAATTGATGGCGTGTGCATCTGGCGCTGCTAATGACCTGCTGCGCATGTCAAGGTAAATGAAATAATATGGTTTTCTCAGCGCTAAACAATGTGGGTGAGAATTAACGTGGCATGCAAATGAAAGAAAATGACAGCGATTCCAGTCCATCTGTTATCCTATTATATAATTTAAGCCTGATCATATTACACATTTTCACCGTTTAGTATCAAGTATCAAGAATAATGCTAAACATAGATTACTGACAACAGTTTCCAGGCGTTTTGACACCACCGAGAAAAGATAGGCCTATTGAATCGTGTTTTATAGTAGGCCTATAGAAATAAAACATAAACTCAAACCAATTGATGTAGGTTAGAGAAGTTTATATTCATATTCCATAACTCTAATGTCATGAGGCCTACCTTTTGCCAATATGATTTCTGTTATATGCTACTGGTAAGTTAATAACGCGGTGGTCTGTCTCAGCAGCTTGGATGCTGGGAGCTGGGAATGGATGATGGGCGACCACTGACTGCACACAGATGACACCATGAACCCCGCCGCAAGCGGCGCTGCCGACTCTCGACAGGCAGACAATAGCAACAAAAAGCAGCACCGGGCTTCATCTCCGGGTAGATTCAGAGACACCACGGCCAAGTCTGCCACCAAAAGCCCGACGACAGCCAAACCTGTCGCTTCAAAGCAAAGTGGGAAAACCAGCCGAGGTAGTTCTCCGGTCACGGTGCCCGGTGGCAAGGACAAACAGTCTGGGAAAGGCGCGGCAGCTGTCCACCCTAGTGGTGCTGAAAGTCCCACTTTGAAAAGGGCGGAGGCGAGCAAGAAAATCGAACAGCGTAGTAACTCGTCGGATGATCCTAATTTCTCGGAACCGAGTTCTTTGAAGGGAGAGACGAACCGTGTCGTTTCTGATCAACCGTGTTCATCAAAAACCTCCCAAGCAAAAGGTAAAAATCAAAAAGCAGAGACAGCGGCAAGCAGCAGCAAACAGCAAACGACCAAGAATACTGTAGGGTGTGGGCCAGGCTTTTGGAGAGACGGGTGCTTACAGTCTGAATTGATACAGTTCCATCTCAACAAGAGCTTGAAAAACGGAGGAAAGATGCACACGAAGACGTCAACCTCGGTTGCGGAACCAGAGCAGTTACCAGAACCCGCAGAGCCGATCCCTACGCAGAACCAGGAAATGCAGGATGAAATCGAGAGACTGGTGGAGGAAAATGAGGACCTCAAGGTATATGATGTTCCATGCGGCATACGTCTATACTATATACTATATACCTATAGGTCAAGATTACACATTGCATGGATTTAAATGCTATATGTTGAGATAAACAGTAGGCTACATTGCATTTGTCACGTATGATGTCAACCTCCGATACGTCAGGACTGCATATTGGTTGATTGGTTGATGGTTGATGTGTAGATTGATTCACGGTTTCTGTTAACTTTAGTGTGATATTGAAGAAATGCGCACGGAAATGGATGAAATGCGAGACACATTTTACGAGGAGGATGCTTGTCAGCTGCAAGACATGAGACGCGAGCTGGAGAGAGCCAATAAGAACTGCAGGATCCTCCAGTACCGCTTGCGGAAGGCGGAGAGAAAGCGGCTCCGTTACGCACAAACCGGTGAAATAGATGGCGATCTCCTCAGGAGCTTGGAGCAGGACTTAAAGGTACAGTGACCATTCAGACTCGACTGACTATATGGAACACAATTGAAAGACTGTCTATATTCTACAACCTGATTGCATTTTTGGTACATATTAGGGCCCTTACCCCTAATGATACGATTATTTTTACTGTTTATAGCATAAGTCATATTGTATTTCCCCAAACATAAATCATGATTAGACTATATAAAATCTGTTGGAAAATGAATGGAAACATATGTCCTTATATTTTGTACAACAAGCAATGAAAGACTTTCCAGAAAGAAAGAAAAAACAGGAAAGAGGGCTATATGTCATGCATGATATGATACTATGGTGTTAAAGGTGGCAAAGGATGTATCTGTGAGACTGCACAATGAGCTGGAGAATGTGGAGGAGAAACGGACAAAAACAGAGGAGGAGAACGAGCGACTCAGGCAGCAACTCATCGAAGTGGAAGTCACCAAGCAGGCCTTACAGAATGAACTGGACAAGGCCAAAGAGGTAGTGTGTATAGGTCTATGCAATCTCAAAAATAATTGTCTTTGGATTTAAGTCTCTAAGGATGAAGGATAAAAGTCTTTGGATAAAAGTCTCTACTAAAATAGTTTTAGGAATGATTCCTGTGTTAACAGCTCTCTGGCTATACATTTTTATAGAGGTAATCTGTAGAGAATGTTTCAGTAATATAGCTCCTTTTCTGAGTGGATCTGTTGCATCAGACTACTCTGCACTGTTATAAAACCAAAGTCAATAAACAGCCTTTTATACCTTAGCAGTATGTCTCTCTCTCTCTCTCTCTCTCTCTCTCTCTATACCTCCCCCTGTCAACCTATCTCTGGTTGCATCTGAGTGAGCTTGAGTATCTCTCTGTCTGCTGTGCACCAATAACATGACTGTTTTTTTAAATCAGCTTAAACGCAAAGGGGGAAAAGATAAACAAACAGCTGATAAGAGGACTCCACATACACCAACAGAGGTGAGGCTGACAAATGGCATTCCATTTCTTTAGAGCTAAAATGCATGTGAAACCAAATGAATAATTGCACTGTTAAAGTTAGCATATAATACTTCAGCTTATTTAGCAGCTTCTTTTATCCTTAGCATGAGTGCAATAAAGCACACTTCAATATTTATTTGTTTCCTTTGACAACATTATTGACTGTGATACTTTTATTTTTTAATTTCTGAGATACGTACATTTTTTCAGACACTGCTTAGATTTAACTTAACTGTCGGGAACAATAAACTATGACTTTCCTCAGGAGGAAAATGAAGATCTGAAGTGTCAACTAGCCTTCATCAAGGAGGAAGCTGTCCTGATGAGAAAGAAGATGGCGAAGATCGACAAAGAGAAGGACCGTCTGGAGCAAGAGCTGCAGAAGTACCGCTCCTTCTACGGAGACGTGGACAGCCCTCTGCCCAAAGGCGAGGCCGGGGGGCCTCCGACCACCCGGGAGTCCGAACTGAAACTGCGCCTCCGTCTGGTGGAGGAGGAGGCCAACATCCTGGGGCGCAAGATCGTGGAGCTAGAGGTGGAGAACCGCGGCCTGAAGGCCGAGCTGGAGAACATGCGCGGGGAGGAGCTGGGCGCGGGGGGCCTGGCCGACCCGGTCATGCGCGAGCAGAGCGAGGCGCTGTCCGAACTCCGTCAGCAGCTCCAGCTGGTGGAGGACGAGGCCGAGCTGCTGCGACGCAACCTGGCCGACATGGAGGAGCAGAACCAGCGTGTGACCACCGAGCTCAACAAGCTCAAGTACAAGGCCGGCTCGCACGAGAGCTCCCGCCACGGGGCGGCCGGCGGAGGGGCGGCAGCGTCCGCCGCAGATGCGGCGAAGTTGGAGGCTCTGCAGGAGGAGCTGAAATCAGCCCGGCTGCAGATCAATGAGCTGAGTGGCAAGGTGATGCAGCTGCAGTACGAGAACCGCGTGCTGCTGTCCAACATGCAGCGCTACGACCTCGCCTCACACCTGGGGGTCCGCGCCAGCCCGCGGGACAGCGATGCCGATAGCGACAGTGGCCGCCGCGAGAGTGACGACGACTCGTCACGCCTGCCGCCGCACCGCAAGCGTGAGGGCCCCATCGGCGGCGAGAGCGACTCGGAGGAGGTACGCAACATCCGCTGCCTCACTCCCACACGCTCCCTCTACTCACCCGAGAGCCGTTTTTTAGCCCGCAGCCTCAAGGACCGCCAGCAGATGATGGACATCCGCTTGGAAGCAGAGAGGCTCAGCAGGACCATCGACCGGCTCATCGCAGACACCAGCACCATCATCGCTGAGGCCCGCGTTTACGTGACCAATGGAGACCTGTTCGGACGCATGGATGAGGATGATGACGGCAGCCGCATCCGCGAACACGAGCTGCTGTACCGCATCAATGCCCAGATGAAGGCCTTCAGGAAGGAGCTCCAGAACTTCATCGATCGCTTGGAGGTGCCGAAGCCAGAGGACAGGGAAGCAGAAGAGCCCCTGTCTGTGAGTTCACTTAAACTTGGCATCCGAATAATTACAGACATTAATACAGACAGATTCACAGGGCCACAATAGTTCAAAACATCCAACTACCACTATTATTAATGTCAGTATTTTATTTTACATTACATGTCATTCACTGTAGATTCACTGCAAAGAGGTACAGAGGTAGCCTACTCCTTTAAACATACTACATGTCACTGTCTCTAATAATTGCCTGATGAGTCAAATAGACTAGAGATTAGTCTATTTGACTAGAGATTAGAGAGTATGAAAGTGACAAAGAAAAAGAAATATTGTCATATTTAGTTGTAAATATTTAGGTACTCATTGGTCTAGTCTATGCTAACTTTTATTATACAATACAATGTATTCATTATACTTCAACTGATGTGCAACTCTTGTGTTTACCACTATTTAACCATATATTTTTTTTATCTTCCAATCTCCTGTTCCTTCACATTGTTTTTTTCCATTGACCCACCCAGATGTTCCAACCTATTATTTTGCTTATCCTTATACTTGTTTTATTCTCCTCACTTTCCTATGCCACAATTTTCAAATTAGTCTTTCTTTTCACCCTTTTCTTTGTCCTATAAAACCCACATTATTTTCCCATCATTTTTATTTGTTTAATTTCTTTTTATTTTAATCATGTCAGCAAGACGAGAAGATACAAGAAATATCACGCTTTTCATGTATGGACTACAGTTACTCACAAGCCTTTGACTGTTTGCGACACATGCTTTGGCAGCCATCTATAATAAAAGGTAAGTTAAAACATGCCTAATTATGCTTTACACATTAGGGGTGTAAAGGTACACATATATTTGTACCAAACCATTTACATACAGAACGTTAGGTTCAATACAGATGTGTACCGAATGTACCAAATGCAGTCTTTAACAGCAATCAACAGTAGGCCCACATAAACATATTATGGCAGACCATATGTCAGTTTAATCAATTAATGTCAAAAACATGAGACCTTTTCCCAATACTATTCCCATTGCACAGCATCAATGTTGTCAGTGAATTTTAGGTTAGCAGTACTTTCTAGGCTTATTGTACCAAAAATTAACTCAACCGTGACATCAAAACCGAGGTACACATCGAATCAGGATTTTTGTGTACCACTACACCCCTATCACACATGTATTGTACCAGTAGGTGAATTAAAAAGTGAAGGCATATCTAAAATAAAATGTAAAAAATATAGCCACCATTTCTTGGCCAACAAACATCAAAATACGACAGAACAATCTACTTATATTGGTGTACAATGACATCTTGGTCATAGTGACTACTGTAATCCTGGATGATGTCATGTTTATTTTACATATGGGAACATGTCAACCTCTCTGCAACTGAACTGGAGAGCATGACCACTCTTTGAATACAGTTTGTTGGACATACAAAGAGTGGCATTGTGCATAGGGACAGAGTACAATGAGAAGGATTATGTGAACACTGCTTACGCTTCTGGCCTTAGGTATGTGCTGTGAAAGATCTTGCTTTAGATCTTGGTGTACTTCTGGAGCTTCAACTTTAATTTGTGCTCTTTGGTGGTTTTAACTTTCACCGTGAAGTGCTGCTGCAATGTAGAGTAACCTCGGCCAACATTCTATGTTGCCAGTAGCAGTCTGTTTGAACATCCTGAAATTTTCACAAGGAATGCACTGGCAGAGCTCAAGCATTTCTCCCTGCAATCAAAGGTGAATTCCAAAGCCTTGTGGTTTCTCACAATTTAGAAACTTTTCAAGTCCACCACTGAAAATAGTAAGTATGCTGAAAATTTTGGCCAGTGCATTATTATGCTTATGTGAAACGCCCTCTCAACTTGGATTTGATCTTATTTAAAGACATTCTAGAAATACTTAAATTGATCAATATGTATGATTATTTGTAATGTGTGGACCTCAAAATTGCAGCATGCATTGAGAAAATCTGAGAAAATGGTTGCTATTTAAAGTTAGAAATGTTGATATGTAAAGAATGATATAATTTGTGACAGATTTGCTTTGAACTGAATGTGCTATTTAAGAATTTGTTTCAAGAAAAAAATATTTTTAAGCATCACTGCAGACATCATCTGGTATAGCCTACATAAGTCATGAAACACCATTAAAACACTAAATACGGAATGACCACTTAGTTACAAGTGGGTAGCCTATTGAAATAGACATTACAAAGTTCCCAGGTTCCGCAAAGCATAGCATGCCCTCAATGATGTGAGTTACCACAGGGGCTTATATTGTGACATTTGATCTGAGCATAACAGATATCTAAAAGTGTTGTCTATGCACAAACAATTCCCCTTCGCTTTAAATTACACTAGCATCTGAAAAGAGCTTAGAATAATGGCCGTTCTTTGGTATCTGGGGCGGGCCGGGCCTTCTTCCATCCTACCTCTGGGGGTTCACGTCATAAAAGCTATTAAGACCAGCTGTGAAGGATGCGCAGGGACTGCAGGATGTGGGCTTCGGAGGAGATCGGAGAATAAGCTGACATCTAGGCAAACCATTGCACTACAAGGGGATCGGTTCTCCTTTCGATTTTTATTGCTGAAATACTACTTTACAACTACTGTAAATATCTACTTGTGAAGCAGGAGAGAAGATGTGAGACAAAAGGTAAGGCGAATGCTCCATTAGTGTAGACTACACTGCAGCGCTGTTATCCTTGATGTATTTCATCATGCGTAATGTCCTAAAGTCAGTAGCCTACTCAAGAGTCAGCCAGCGTCGGAATGTGTTTATTGGCAAACTGCAGCTGGCTCACGAATTAACACGTGGACAAAATGACACTGTTGTACACTTTGCGTTAAACTGATTTATTGCCATGGTCACGAACACAACTTGGACAGTGGCAGCACAATCACCGCTTGAACTTAGACTTTTTAATTGCAGTACAGAAGACTTCTGAAGCACGACGTAGGTATACGGATCTTAAGACTGTCGCAACGCACGAAGTTAGACCCCCTGTTCCTTTTTAGATGGCTAAATAGTTGTGTTGGAAAATACGACGCCTAGTTACATGGGGACAAAAATAATTCTTAGCTCTTACATCACTAGGCTATGAGTATTTTGGGCTCTTGTGGTCGGTCTACGGGGTGTCATCTTGCGTTTAGGCTTTGATTCTGACTTGGCTGTTAAAGGCGGAAAGATTAAACAATGTAGCCAGACCTGAAGACGAGTTTCTCTGCGCGCGCCTCGGCGAGACACAAGGAGATGGTATTTTTCAGTAATATGGAGGCAAGTGGCCGAAACTAAGCCTCTGAGGAATGACAGATTGACCTTGTGCCGTGGTGCAGGCGCGTGGTGACATGGAAGGAACAAATGCGCCCGGTACAAAAGCAGTCGAGGCTGCCCCAAGGGAGCGGGAGTCGGGGGAAATGGCTGGCTTCGGCTAATTAGACTGTGTCAAATGAGGACTGGTAGGCTACAACATACCTTTCAGTACAAGGCTGTCATTTCAAATTTACTTGTTAATGGTTAAGAGATGTGGAATGCGTTTGGAAATGGGTCAGGGTTGCACGGAGGTGGCAGTGGATATGTGGGCAAAGCACAAGGTTGGGAATTCGTCCCGTGCTCCAGGTTGGAGAGAGAGAGGAGCAGGGGCAAGAGTCCGCTCAGGACTCTCTCACCGTCGGTTCCCGTCGGTCATTTTTTCGAACAGCCCATTCCTGGACTCGGAGCGGTCGGGGCATCCGATTCTACTCGGGGGCAGGTCCCCCGGAATGAGTTACAGACTCAACATACTCGCCTGAAAAAGAAAATTGAGGACTTAAAAAAGCGGCATGGGCAGGACAAAGAAGAATGGATGAGGGAGAAGGAAGTACTTTTGAGGCAAATGGCTGATATACAAGTAATTAAAGAACAGAAGCGTGCAAATTATGGTTGAATACATCAATACTTTTTATGGCATGTGCCCGCCTTTGATGTTTCTTAACTTAATCACTATCTAACCTTGTATGGTCTTGTTGCTTTTGAGCAGGGAGGGGAAAACAGAAGAATTTTGTTGGATCTGAAGTCGATTTTGGATGAAGTTCAGCTTGAAGTGAAGAAAGAAGAAACGAAACGGAGCGAGCTGCAGTTGCAGTACATGAAGGACCGATGCGCATGGGAGCTAGAGCGAGCAGACCTGAAATGCCGTATCGTGCAGGTACCAGCCTCAGTTACTGTACATATCATATGTGAATTACATACGGCAAGATTATGTTGGATTCTGTAGACTGTTGAAATGGGGCATCATGCTGGTCTGACAAGTTTCCATCCTTAAAATCGTTCTCAGTTTGTATTACCATCTAGTTTCATAATCTGATAAACCATCACTTAAAATATGCCTGCAGCCTTTTTAGCTTGACTGTTCCAACTGTATGGTGTTCTTTGGGCAACCTTCCAAGTTCACATTTACAGTGGACAAAAGGCTTTAGGAGACAGGTTTGGTATGCCACAGCCAGAGCAGACCCATGATTTACCTGTCAGCAACATGCACTTAAGGCAAGCCATATATAGCCCACCTGTGAAAAAACAATAGTGAACAACCGCATTAGTGCACTCTTAGTAATCCATGCCAACACATGTCAATATGACCTACTGACTGACCTAATAAAAAGCCCCATGCATGTCTGAGTGCACTGTATCTCTTCTGAAATAGTACAGCATGCACAGTATGTGTCTACTCTCCATGCAGTGTGGTTGCCTCTTTTAAACAGCATAGCATCCACTGTTATTAACCAGCCCTGCTCCTTCCAGACGATCCTTTGTGTATAAACCCACACTGTGCACTGACTGGCCACATATTCAACAGTCTTTCCTCCTGTGTGTCCACAACGACCTTATAAAGATACAACCCGACATGTTCCTCGAGTGTTTATGATCTGCTCGAGTGCAGCGCCAATCCCTCCCCTTGTGTGCTAATGCACCAGTGCCGGTGTGATTTTCTCTGATCCCGGGCCACATAATGTCTAGGTCTCCTAATACAGTCCTAGAGCAGCAGCAGTGTGCAGCTGGGTAATCCAGGGTCAGAGTGTAAAAAAAAACTTCTGTAACACCGGTGTTATGTGCCTTGATTGGCTAATTAGCATGGTTCTTAAATGAGGTGGTTGATTTCATGGGTGATATCAGATGGCCCTGTGCAAACCAAGAAGGACAGTCCCAGGGCGTGCAGTTCCAGGAAGACGCTGAGGAGACACAGCAGTGTGAGACTGATGTGTAGGAGAGCTTGTGTACATTCTGCGTATCAACATTGCCACAGGAAGCTTGGTGACACTGGATAGCTGTCTGTAAAGAACTGAGCAAGCCCAGCCACACAGCTCCCGGACTCATCCAATAAACAACTATGCCTGTACACAGCTCCCGGACTCATCCAATAAACAACTATGCCCGTGCCTACCTCCAGGGTACAGCGGCCAACCGAATGCATATTTCACACACAGTTATTTCTAAACATCCCCAAAGAATGTTTGCTGCTGGCCATTTATAGAAGTGAACCCCATGCATGAGTTTTTTCTCTTGTCTGCATTTCCCTTGTGACTGCATAGCCCTCAGGGCTATATCGGTGTGTTTTGCTCCTTGGTCGCATCCTAGAGGGCTTGCTATGGAGGACTGCCACATGCATGTGTTGTGCAGCGCGAGCGAAGCAAAAACATTGGTTAGCTCTGGGGTGGAGAATGCTGGGAGGGGTCAAACTTTCAAAATTGTGAAACTTGTTTTCTTTCACCAGCCACATCCTACCACACCTCAAACTTCTCCCTCTCGAGGCATCCAGGGTTTACCACCAGACATGCGGGGAACGGATAGTTTACTGACATTTTTTTTTTCAGGCATATTTTTGTATTTGAACACAGAAGTAACACATAATGTGTAGGCTACCTCAGCCTCGACCCCCCACCCCCAACCCTTAGGAATGTGAAACGGTCAGGCATGGGTGGCGTTGTCTATTTATAGTGGGCCTGGATGACACCGTTACTAAGAGACAATCCTGATTCAGTCCAAGTCACACAGCAACAGAGAGTTAGTGGAAGTTGTGAGCGACAGAGGAGTTGATTCTGAGGTCCGGTTGCATCTCTCGGAAATGGATGGCAGCGTGTTCCACAGAGCCGTTACACTTGTAAACATTCCCCACGTCTAATCTGCCTGGGGGTGTGCCTGCTGAAGTGGTGGTGCCCTAACTTGGCATTGAGCGTTGCAGTCACGGCTTCATTGTTTACACAGCCCATGCTTGAGTATGGTTTGTTGCTTTGAGGACCTTGAAATAATTTGCCTATTTCTGTCCATGTTTGCCTTTGTGGCACAGATGGTGGACCGTTCAAGCTGCGTTCACCCTGCAATTGCAAAAGCCATATAAAAGAGGCAAAGACCATCAAACACTCCTAGTCATGTTAAGACTCATTCATTTTACAACCTCTGGCCTCCGTCAGAAATAGTAATGTTGAAGAACTGCTTGTCAACATACAGTGGGTCTTGTCACAAGATGCCATCTTGATGATTAACAAGGCATTACTGATTAAAGAAACAGAGGACCGATTCTTAACTGTTCAGACGTGGCTAAATTCATTAGGGCTTGCAAAACTTTGACAGAATCAGTGAAAGATCCAGATGGAGGTGGGGGCCTCCATGCCTGGACATCAGGCCTGAAAGTTGATCATATCCAGGCTCAGTGTGGATAGTCTGCTGTCAGCAGGTCTAAAGAAATGTTGTGGAAAGAAAAGTCCCTGCTAGGTATGCATGGCTGACCTGCTCTGTGCACCATGTGGAAAGCATGGTCACTGGAGGAGCTGGCTCTTGAGACATTCATTATCTCTAGGAAAGTCCCTCGAGCATTCTACACACAAGTTGCTATTATAGGGATCAAATGAAATCTAAAAAGTACGGGGACATTTTCACCAAAATGAGCCAAGTTTTGTTTTGATTTTCATTTTATGAGGTTAACTTAAATGTTAAAGTTTCAGTATGTGGTATGCTTTAAACAAAGTTTGTTTGTTGGAACCTGACCAGTTGAAAAGAAACTTTTGACATTTGCAGCAATAACATTATACAGAACTGAGGCAAGACATAGACCAGCCAGTGCACAGAAACAGTAGTGTTTGTTAAAGATCAACACTGGCCTTTGAATGTTTTAGTTCTTGGAAGAGTTTTTAGAGTAGCGTTTCACACAACCTCCATATAAAAACCCCTATTTTAAGAGAGGGTAGGTTAAGAACTGTTTTTCTGGACTCCTTCAAAGATGATATTTTTCATAAAATAAATAGATCACAAACACTTGTATCTGGTCGTAGAAGACTGCTTCCAATGAGAAAAGTATCCTGTAAGTGCTTTTGCCTCTATGAATACAAGCCAAAGAGCCACAAAGTGTTCTGCACTCAATCCTTTTATCTAAGAGGGTTGTGTACAGTATGCTGAGCTACAGTGTATATCCCGGACTGGGATTTTGGGTTGAACAGGTTCACATGCCTCTCCTCCACTTTGTGTGTGAGAGTCAACACAGATGGGTCTTCCTGTGAGACCCGTGTGGAGAGCGGGGTCAGCCTCGGCGTCCTGTGGGTCTTTAACTCAGGCCGGATGTTATTGTCTCTCCAGCCTCACATTTCTGTCTGCCCACACTGCACCATCCCCAATCCTCCTCTCCTCTCCTTTCTCTCGCCCTGGTTTCACACCCCTGTCTTCCTGTGTTTCTCCCTCCCTCCCTCCTACTCCCTCTCTCTCTCTCTCTCCCTCTCTCTTCCTGCCCCTGTCGGTCTCTATCCTCTGCCTTTTCCCTCCCTCTCCCTCTCTCCTTCTCGCTCTCTCCGCAAACCCTTTTTAACTCCGTCCTCCTCTGCGTTCCTTTGTGCAGTTGGAAGTTAAGGAGCACGGCTCTTCAGCGGAGGCGCCGACGGCGAAGACTAACGAGGAGCCCGGCGGCGGCGGCGACGACGGCGGCAGCACACTTCGGCGGGAGCAGCAGGAGCAGAAGAGGCTGCTGGCCGACACGCACACGGTCGCCATGGACCTGCGCTGCCGCCTGGAGCACAACGAGCGCGGCTGGCTGCGTGAACGCTCCGAGCTGCTGGAGCGCTTCGACCTGGAGAGGAAGGAATGGGAGAGCCAGCTCAGGGACATGCAGAGGAAGATTGAGGAGGTGAGTGAAACACGGAATGCTATACTTTACAGCACAGCTGAGTGTTAGAGAGTAGTCGTTTGTTATTTATCCTTTTGTTTTTATCCTGGGAGGGTTCTCACAGGCCGTCAGTTAATGGAATGCAATCATGAGGCTGATCTACAGTTTTATTTGTGCAATTATAGTGGTGTGTTTGTCCCAATCATGGCTGTGGATAAACAAAATAGTGGTTGTTAGAGCGTGTTAAGAGCTAGCTGGCACAAACAGACACTAGGCCCTGGGAAGTAAGGCTAGACAGCCCTCATAAGGGTCGCATGGAGTCAGGAAGCATGAGAATGTGGTGCATCCTCAGCGCTCCAAACAATGCCGCAGTGGTTGACCTCACCTCCCTCACTGTGGTGCAAGGGAACAATAAAGCCTCTGTAGCAGGTCTCAGATCAGTGCAGATGGATTGTGGGTAGAGCATCTCACTGAGCAGCAGTGGGTGGTGGGGAGGAAGGGGGAGGGAGACCCCAGAGGATATCTGGCAGAAAGGATTTAAATCTTGACACTCGCAGGAAAGAAGATTAGCTTTTTTAATGAAAGGGGGCAATATGAAAGGGCTGGATTTGAGTGCTAAAGCAGCAGAACAATTGTGTTTGAGGGAACATGTGAGTTGTACAAGGCCTCCCAGGGACAGCAATACAAAAGCTTGAAGAGGGATAACAGGATCGGATTTGGATGAAAACAGTAATTAAATTCTCTCCTTTTTTATCCTGTCTGCTTGGAGTAAAAAAGATACCCTGTCCATATATTCACAAAATTACAACTCTTATAGCCACATTATGAGTATGTTTTGCTTGCCGAGGTCAGTTGCATTGTTGTGCATGACTTCTGTGGTGTGTTTGGGGATATTATGGGGAAGATACTGACTGCCTGTTCCAAGAACAGCACAAGTTCTTGAATATAACCTCGAAAATTGTCTTGTCATGCTCTTTTCGTAAGGGATGTGGTTTTGTCATGTCATGGTCCTAGATAAGCCAGTAAAGGCACTGACGTGTCATTTTCTGTCTCTGTTCCAGTTGTACAGTGAGGTGAAGTCCCGCCGGGAGCCAGGTGAAGTTGGGCCAAACGCTGAGGCGCACAGCTCAGCCCGACTCAGCCTGCAGTCGGCCAGCACAGGCTCCAGCGTCCTCACCGACCCCTCCGATGTGCACAGCAGTAGCTACTCCGACTCGACGCATCCGCACAGCCAGAGCCGCGGGGGTGGCGGTGGCGACCTGTCAGGTCGCCTTAGCAACAGCCGCAACAACAATAACAGCAGCAGCAGTAGCAGTAGCAACAGCAGGGGGGACAGAGGGACACAGAGAAGCGCTCATGGTGCGGCCAAGGCTGGTGACTGGCGTGCAGCCACATCCGTGGAGCGGCCCGCGATTGACATGGGCATTGACACGGGTGAGCTGGAGGGCATCTTGCAGGGCTGTCTGGGACAGAGGCTGGACAGACACGCCTCCCTGGCTGGGAAGGAGGGCTTCCTTAACCCCTTCAGTGACCTGCAGAGCATGGAGATCCGTTGCGGGACCGAGAAGAAAAAGAACACTATCGCCTTGAATGCTGTAAGTCCTTAGACACAGTTTTTAATCCTCAAGGAATAAGTTACGAGTTGGAGGTGTGCTTAGGCTTTTTTTCCACATCGCCCACCCCATCATTCATTCATCTTTTTTATCACTCTGTTAGTGTATGTTAATGTTTGTTAATCTCCTTTAGTTTAGTGAGAGCATGTCTTCTTCTGTCCGTGTCTCAGGCTCTCAAAGAAATAGCCAGAGTGAGTGAAGAGTTGTGCAGCTACCAGGATGAGATCAGGAGGAAGTCTGATGTGAAAAGGTTGGTCCAGTGGAGTGCAAACCCTGAAGAGCATGCAGTGGTATTCAAGCACTGTTATATAACACAGGGTTTAGGTAGTTGCAATATTAATTCACTGTTGCGCTCTCTCTCTCTCTCTCTCTCTCTCTCTCTCTTTCTGCTGTCTCAATTTAGAAGCCACACTGAATCGCTGTACTTTCCGGAGGACATGGAGAGGATGGAGAATGAGAGGAACAAAATGGAAATGGATGAAACCTTCTTTAGTCTTAACCAGTGGTGTAAAGAACTAGAGGATATTGATGAACAGAGTTGGATTAGTCCCAAAGCCGCTATCAAGGAGACAAGCATAATAGAACCAGAAATCAGCATCCCCCCGATGAAATCACCTGAAGCCCCACCGATTCCACCTCGTAGCACGTCCTGGTACATGAACAGTCCCCCTCCGCTAGAACCGGAGTTCAGTGTTCCAGAACCCCACATGGAGAGGAAGTGTCCTAGTCCATGTATCCATTTGGACAGGAAGTGCAACAGCCCCTCCATAGTGCGCAAGTTTGAGGCAATGCTGCAGGAGAATGAGGGGAAGATCTTGACAGAATCTGGGATCATCCCATGCGCAGTGCCTGCAGATTCCAAGTGCAATATCAGTTGCTGCCACAGCCGGTGGTCCTGCGATGGAAGCAGGTTTGGCAGCAGCAAGTCGTCCACATACGTGCCTGTCCAGAAATGCCTGTCAGAGCTAAACATACCGTCAACGGGAGTGGACTACCGCCAAGACCACAAAGCGGCCGGGACCCAAAAAGGCCCTGGGGAACATCTCAGCCCACTGGGCCCAGATCTCCCTGGAAAGGGCATCCACAGGGACATAAGGCTGCCCACTTTAGACATACTCCCCACCCAGGGCAGTGCCTTAGCCCCTCGCAGGAATGTGACACTGGAGCAGAAGACCGCCGAGTTCAACCGGACCCTCTTCCAGGCCGAGAGGGGCCGGGGCTTTGGTAACAAGGACGGCCCCAACCCCACAGACATGACCGCGAGTCCTACCCCACAGCAGCAGCCAAAGGTCAAACCCAGGGAGGTGAATGTTGACATTATGCCACCGCCGCATGACACGGAGGTCAAACCCAAAGACGGGCCAATAACAACAGAACGCCACAGTGAGGTGAAATATCACAAGTCACATTATGCAGAGGTGGAGCTTGAGGAGGCAGCGTTTGAGCCAGTGCAGTACCACGAAGCCACCCTAAAGCAGGTGGCTTCAGAGCTCCAGCCGCAGCACCCTGTGGTGAGAGTCAGGGACATGATTCACCCCTCGACTCGAAACCCACCTGAGATCAAGCCGAGGTCTGCGGTGCTTGAACGCCCGACAGAGGGCACGCATGAGAGAGAAGTGAATTCTCTTCTCTCTCCTGAGCCGAGTGTGACCACCATGACACAGTTTAGTGTGACTGTGACCCCCGTCCAGTCCAGAAACAAGGTGGAGGCGCCCAGCGCCGGGTCAGCAGGGGCGGCCCAACGCCCCTCGGAGACCAGGCCCAAGCCCGCGGAGAGCGTCAAGCCGGAGGTGTCCAAAACCAGGTCGCGGATCCTGATAGAAAATCCCTGGAAGCCCACCACCTTAGCCGCGTACCCCCGGCCCGTGGACTCCAGGTCCAATTACGGCGCCATCGAGCGGATTTTGAAGAGCTACGAGTGCTCGTCACAGACTCAGACGGTGCCGGCCACGCCTACGCCCAGCCCCGGGAAGGAAGACGACCTCATCGAGCTCATGGACATGCTGGACATGGAGCATCACGCCAGGTCCGGTCAGAGACTTACATACACAACGCAAAGACAGGCAACTACGCACAAAGAGACACATGTGACAGTACAGGTCAGTGCACAGTATATACTTAAAACAACACCAAGACACATTTCCACAGAGATAAATACAGGTGTTATGTTACCTGGATTTAGAGGCTTGACATAAACACGTACTTAGATGATTCAAAGGTGGTTTGTTATGATGTTGAAGTATAGGTTCAAACACAGGGTTTTTGTTTGTCAACACACTAGGGTTTACCACAACTATGGGTTGAGTATGTATGAGTATCTGGTCAGTGATCAGTGTGCCACAGTCCTTAAAAAGACACTGATTCCTCTTGGTGCTTTGTGCCTGAATGCAATGTGGGAGGACCCACATAGCAAGTCTGGTATTTATTACTGTGCAGGATCCGAATCAGCTCCCAATGGCTGCTTGTGTGGCCAAGCAGTAAAGATGATTTGATCAGGGAGCCAAGTGAGTGAGTGAGTGTGAGAGAGAGAGAGAGAGAGAAAGAGAGGAAGAGAGCGGGAGAGAGAAATTGGCAGACAGGCTGTTGCCTGCAGCCTGCTGTTATTGCCCAGATATTTCATACGTTTCTGTCCTTTCCTGTTACCTCAGTGTTTTTCATTATATCAGGAGAAATACTTTGAGTGCGAGCGAGTGCACAACTGTCATTCCTGAAGTTAAGTTCACGTGTTCCCGGGATAAAATATTTCCAGATTGTCCTCGGCTCAAGGACGCCACCGGTGGGAACGGTATTTTTATCTGGCATGCTCCAGAAAAAAAGAAGGCCAGAATCCTCTTATTGTAATGTGGGGCATTGTACTCAAAAGTCATGAAACTAAAAACCAGTGGCATAAAGTTTAATTGGCATGTCGGCCAAGTCTGAGCTCCAAGCCTTTCATCTGTGGCACTGCTGGAAGCCGTTTCTGGCCCCTTGGGCAGAAGGCAGAGCCTGTGGAATAATTGCTGAAATATCTACAAAAGGCCAGCCGGACAAAGAGTTGGATCCAGGAAAAATAGTTCTCCCTGCACAGATGGCTTTTATGTACAACTAATGTTTCCAAATTGCTGGAAAAACCTCATCAGGCCTATCCGAGGGATATTGCAGTCAGGCTTGATGCCATCTGATTGGTCTAAATGCACTGAACCTCTGCAGAGTGCAATCACCTTTTGGCAGAAGGAGATGTTTTCGTCACGAGACGACTTGTTTTCCTGTATTGTAACACAGTAAAATTAAGCAGTAGGAGTATATGACAATATGGAGAGTGGTAGCATGAAATTGCAGGCAGTGAAAATTATGGGCAGTGAAAATGACAGGCATTGTGCCACATTTCACAGGAAAGGGGGGCGGGTAGAGTTTTGCTGCAAGGCTTCATGAATCTCTTACTCTCTCTGCAGAAAAGCAGAGAGTTCGGCGTGACCTCCAGGAAGAGTTTCTCCCGGCCGGCGTGCCCCGCCAACCGCCGACTCCCTTCTCGCTGGGCGAGTCGCTCTCCGTCTGCCTCGTCCACATCTTCCTCCTCCACCTCACCTTCGCCGATCACCCAGCTGTCTGTAGTGTCCACTCAGAAGCAGACCGTCTCCTACGCCGCCTTCCACACTGAGACGGTCATCATCTGATTCAAACTGCTGAAAACAAACATGCAAACAAAGAGAGCCCAAGCACTGAGCAAGGAGCTTTCCAAAAACTCTAAATGCAACTCTTTGCCCCCCTTCCCTGCCTACCTTTGTATATAAGGCCGAGCAAAGACTATTACTGCAACGCTATGGAAATGACTCCTTCAGGAATGCCTCTGTATCGAACGAGCTGTCGCACCTGACATGATTTTTGTTTCTTTTTACAAAAAACAGTTTTTAAATAGATTCCTGTGTATTTTTGTCTTATTTTAATTCAATTAATGTTTCCTATTCATTGCATTTACCAAAGGCTTGTAATTACAAACATTAATGTTACATCAACCTTTTTTCTTTCAGTGTTAGGTTTATTTGTGACAGACCTGCTGTGTATTTTCCCAGTGGCTCAGTTAGACTCCAGCCCTTTGTGGGGCGCTGTGACTGTGTTTAAGACTATCTGCAGTTTCTGTGATCTGTGTTAAAGCCTTTTCAATGACGCCTTCTTTTATGAACTCTTCCCAGAGTGGTGTCCGTAAGACACAGTAATTGAATAGTAATGGCCTACATGCTCAGTAAATATTGTGAAACATACAGAAGTGATGCCTTTGCAACCCTTTTATGGTAATAAATATTTCAAATGCAAGAATTTAGAAGGCCTAATACTTTTTTGTTTATGAAAATGTAATGAATTTAATATCCAGTGGTGAAGTGAATGTTGGATGGAAGTTTAATCACATTGTAAATATCATTCCATGACACCACATGCTAATTATAATGGGGTAAGTTTCCATGATTCCACGATTTACTGCTGCCATTTTAGCAGTATAATGTGCTGCACAGTAATTTAGGTGATCTATTGACCATGTTCACTTTGTATATTTACTCTAGGTAATGTCCGATTCAGTTCCACTGAGTAATCTTTCACTCTCAAATTCCTTCCCATCAACAAGACACACCTTGAGGTAGAGAAGCACTCTATGTCCTCCGTGCCTTCGCCAGTTTCCATTAGGAAACATGTTAGCCATCATAAATCAATCCCCATCTGACTGTCAATGCAGCATCCAGATGGAGTCATGGTATTTAGGTGACTGCATGCTCTAGTGCAGATGACCCCAGTAATGATCTCCATCCAAGCAAGGAGATCACAATAGGCCAGTAAAACGGCTCATCGAAACCTCTGATTTTCTTGGCCTAGCGTCCAATGACAGTTGGCAAGCCTCCAACTCTTGTATTTACTACTGGGAGGCTTTTGATCACCTGTCTGCCTGCCTGGAGATATTTTAATGCATTGGGAATGAAGGCGTTCTCTCAAGGGTCTGTGTCGAGACACCAAACGCTGCCTGAAACCTGGCACCCTTTGACTGAAATAGCAGGTGTGACGGTGTTTTGGTGCCAGAAATCTTATCCAGGCTACTGATATAAATACGGTGTTCCTTCCCTGATGTGCAGACACCTTTATTTCCATCTTTTCCTGTTTGCGTTGGGAGAGAGGGCGGAGGCACACAGGCGCCTGGACACCGGCACAGGTGAATTCCCTGCTGGACGAAAGGAGCTTGGTAGACAATCTCGCCATGTCCCCTCACATTGCTGTGCAAAACAAAATGGACTTTTCAAGAAATGTCTCGCCATGATTGAAATGTCCATATCCTAGAATTCAGAAAAAAACACACATTTATTTGATTGTAATTGTTCAAGAAAACATAAATGACACTATTGTCACTCTACACTGGCAAATTGTACATCTATTGTATAAATAAGAAGTGATATTTTGGCCTTCATCTGTTATTGCAGAAATTCAACAGAGGCACAGCAATGCCAGACTGTCATCACTGTTGCCAGTTTAGTTTGACACTAATGACAATATACTGCTGAGAGTTTCTCTAATGCACTAGTCTTTCATAGCCTTTATTCTTGTTCTCCCTTGAGTTTCATGAGGCCTAGTTAATAGTAATCCTTCATTTGACAGATGTGGGTTGCCTTTGCACACATATTATGCAAACATCCTAATACAGACTAAAACATTGCACATTTTAACTCCCTAAAGTCGCTAAGGATATCATTTTTCAGTCAGTACTCTAGTAGCTATTATTGTGCGCTGCCTGGTATGCACATAAAAGACTGTACGCATACTTCAGGGCCTTTACATGTCTGTGTCTTGTGATAATTCATCTCTCATAGATGACCAGTGTGAACTCCTCCGTGATTACTTCTACTTTACATTCCATTTGAAAACACACACTGCCCTTGGAATCTAATAACAAAACACTTTTGAGCAGCTGTGACACCCTGTTGTAGACCCCAAGCTCCATGCTCTTAACAAATGTGTGCGCACGCACACACGCACACACGCACACACACACACACACACACACACACACACACACACACACACACACACACACACACACGCACACTTTATCTCAGTTCTGTCCAGCACTCAGTCTGATATTTCTCTCCCCAGACAAGAGCCTTTCCCTGTCCACCTCTGCCCTCACTCGCCCTTGCCCTCTAACCCTCACCGACAGGAAGAGAGAGGCGCCCCCCACATATAAGACGTTTTAAAAATGCTATGGCATCTGCCTGCCCTGTCACTCACCCCGCCCTGAAATAGACATCCAAACGCCACCCTGAGGGTCGAAAATGTGGCTGAGTGAACACACTCTAAATGCTCCAGATGTCTCTGCCCGGGGGGTCGCGCCTGCAGGCAGGCTGCAGAAAGCCTACTCCTAACCTCAAAGAAATTGATACAAAAGGTTTTTCAACTGATTATGATACCTTTAGATGTACTTAATAACATAAAAATCTAGTAAAATCTGTCCCGAGTAAAGGGGTCATTTTCAAGATGGCCGGCAGAAGCTAATTATGGCTATATCTGAAGCATTATTCAGCCTAGGAAAGAGGTCATGAAATCAATTATAATCTATTGAATTGTAATCAGTCCCTCCTTTTCTACAACTTTCTGACCATGCTGCCAATTCAGTCTACTCGAAGCATAGAGAGTGATAGACATCATTCTACCAGTTTTCAACCTATCATTTTTTTTCACAACTTTCTCTCAGTTGAATTACATACATCATAGGGAGAGAGATTGGACAATTTTTCATCCTAAAAAGATGGTGTGGGTGATTGACCTTATTCAGAGGTCATGAAAACAAATATATTATCTGCTGAATTGTTATGACTACATTCTTTCTAGGGAAAACAAATAAACACCCTAAATAAAATAAATACCCTAAACTGTATATTTTCTGAAAGCATATAACCTGTAGATGAGATATAACACCAGTTAAGACATGTCCCATCTTCCTTCACGATATGTACAATACATTGCCCTATTCTGTAATCTAGTGTAAAGCAGACACATTTTGGCCTGTACAGTCCAGGGAAAACAACGTTAACACCATAAACTATATATTTTCTGAAAGCATATAACCTCTAGATGAGATATAACACCAGTTAAGACATGTCCCATCTTCCTCCATGCCATGCACAATACATTGCCCTGTATTCTGTATAGGCGAATAGTGTAAAGCGGATACATTTTGGCCTATACTGTCCAGAGAAAACAGATTAAACACCCTAAACTATGTATTATCTAAAAGCATACACCCTCTAGATGAGATATAATACCAGTTAAGACATGTCTTATCTTCCTCCATGCCATGGACATGGTACATATTGTGTTTGCTCTGTATTAAAACGCATTGATTTTAATATATGACTGAAAAAGGTATGAGCATTCCAACATTTTCAATGTTAACATTTAAAATCATATTTTTGTTTAATTTGACCATCATTTGACCTCATTCATCCCTGTAGGCTGAATAGTAATTGAGATAGCCATTCTAACCTCTTGGCAACTATTTTGGTGGCCATCTTGAATATTTCCCAAGGTCAGATTTTACTAGATTTTTAGTATGTTATTTAGCATGTCCAACAGTACCAGAATCCATAAAAACCCCTTTTGTATCAATTTTGACGTTGAACCCTACAACCCCGCCTACACATGGAGTGGACATTACAGGTGCAGGGGGCAGCAATATGACAGTAGATGAGTATCAGATGGATCCAATATTTTGAAATGAAAAAAAATGAAACATCTTTCATATTTCATGTCCCCCTCTCAACCTGTTTCTCTCTCTCTCTCTTTCTTTCTCTCTCCCTCTCTCTCACTGTTTGCCTCTCTTTACATTTGCTATGAGGTTACAGGTTTATGTCTTCCCTTCTCAGAGCCCTGCTGACTCCTAACCCTTACCCTGAGGAGCCCAAGGGAGCTGCTTATCGATTGCCAGTTGATGTATCACTTCGGCTCGGTCTCTCTCAGTGTCCCTGGCAAGGGTTTTGTCCTATCCATTAGCAGACTGCAATTTCAGATATGCTTTCATATTAAACGGAAGCTCAGGAGTTTCCATTGTCTCAAGCACATGAGTATGGAGGCTACAATTCAGGCACACCCAGCAGTGTGTTGTCACTTTGAGTACACTAGGGGGATGGGGGTGGGGGGAGGGGGCATCTCATTTGTTATGACACTGTGTGTACACTGTGAGATAGACAATAGTGTCTTTATTCTGGGAGAACAGACATGGCTGTGTAAAACCGTCTGAGTGTGCCATGCTCATCTCGGCTATCACTATCTCTACCGAGCAGTGTCTCGGAGTACCACCACATATCAGTGACCACCTATAGCAGGGACAGTTACAGCAGGGCTACTACAGGACAGAAAGAGTCATAACAAGAGAGAGTCAAACGCCTGGAATGCCCGTGGAAGTGTCTAGTGACTCAAATGACCCGCTGCCTCCCTTCCAAAAAAGATTATCAAACGCTGGACTTTGACAGCAGATCCAGAGGTGGCAATAGAAGGGTCATCAATAACACTTCATAGGGAGACTGTTAGCCAGTCATACAGATTAGAAGTGTTCTGGGCTTGGTTGCAAATTTGAAGCTGAGTTTACAGTGAGGCTTATTTGTGGTCATTAATAAGATGTTCAAGTTTGCTGGTTTGAATTTAAGAGTGAGCTGGTGTGTGTGTGTGTGTGTGTGTGTGTGTGTGTGTGTGTCTGTCTGTGCCAAGCTTCAAGCAGCTCATCCTCAAGCCCTGTGATCAGTCAAGGTGGTTGCTCACAATGTGGAATTCTGATGACATGGAGCAGCATCCAGACCGAGACCCAAAATAATATGTGGCCAAGGTTGGATTACCAAGAGGTTTTGAGGGTATTTTGTAGCTATTACCATTAGAAAAAAAGTCCTGGAGCTTTAATTTAGGAAAAAAAACACCAACTTTGCAGCTAAACTTGCCTGTGTTTCTTTATGTTCAGTGACCTAAATCAAGTATTGATCCAATGTAAATGCGGTCAAACGCAATCTTGTTTATTGGAATACAGACAACACAAAGCATTTGCACAATACACCATTCTCATCAGTCTTCACAAATGAAGACTGATTCAATTCCACTTCCCTCCAAAAAAAACAAATATTCCAAAAAGGCCACAGTTCACAGGCAAGAACATTGTGTAATGTTTGCTAAATATGACATCGCTGTGATGTGATGTAGCCATTTATTGAAAGCATCTGATGAGCAGATCAGTTCATCAGCTCACATATTTCCAGTGTTAAAGCAGGGGTAATTATTTCCTGATTACTTCTACAGAGAATGCAAATGAGTATGAGGTTGACTTATGCCCTGGCTGCCCTATTTGTCTGCTACTCGACATACTATATGCATGCATGCTCTAACTCCGAGTCTCAAATGGCCCTGTAGGAAACCACGCCAAGGCAGTACAGTACATGTCTGATTCAGAGTTTATATTTGCTTCACTGTTCTTTGCTCTGCTGGCAAGTGCTCCTCATTCCAGCTCTGTGTCTGGGCAGTACTCGGCTATTATTGTTTGGAAGCTGTTCAGTATCCATCTGTGATGGCAAGGCTCTGGAGCACCAGTTCCATTTGTGATGTGCCACACTTTGTTTGGTCCTGGTCACTGTTAAGAAGAGATGTACACATTTGAATGTACAGAGTGTGTGCCATATTATGGAGCCCAGAAACCAAAGAAAGCAAAATCAGATTGGCAGTGGCTTGTTGCCAGTGGTGTAGGTAGGCTACCACTTCTGGTCACCACTTGTGAATATTCAAATAATAATAATAATAATAATAATAATAATAATAAAAAAAGCTAAATATCCTTTGTATACACGTTATTAACATGGAGGAAAAAGTAGGCCCTAGGCTATAACTGATATTGCCCTAAAATAAATGATAAAAGCTAGCTGGACAAGCTAAGAGTAGGCCTACAAGCTGAAGAGAAACCTTTGTGGTCTAATAGAACACAACGGAGTGTCTTGGCTGAATAAGGGAAGGATCTTCTTAATTTTCTTTGTTTAAAGAGGAGGACCAGTGTAGGCCTATGCTCTTTGGTTTCTGCACTCACAGGTGGCATGTGAATTAAAAAATCATACGGCAAAGTCTGCCACCCCGTGGTAGCCTACTTTCAGTAGCCTAAAACAAATGGTTCAAACCAAACGTGTTACATTGTTGTAGGCTGCATTTTTCTTGTAAATGTTTTGAAAATATCAAGATAATACTGTCAGTTTAAAACAATTTATTTGTCCTTGGTATACATGTACCACAATGAGAAATCATAAAAGTACAATTTGTGCGAATGAAATGGTTAAAGTTTCAGGGGGACCTATTTAATTGTAACACGTTGAATAAGATCATTCACAGGTTAGTGAAGTACATTTTGCTCTATCGGGAAAAACAACTTAAGGTAGTTTCTCGCGAGGTGCTTTAGAAAAGTAAAGTAGCCTTAGTTTGATGCTAATGTTGTGTGGCTCCTAAAAACAGGACGCCGTTGAAGGACATAGCCTATCAGCGTGTCAAATATCGCGGCAAACACCCCTTGAAAACAAAAGTATGTCTGTCTGCTGTCATAACTATCCTTACAGCTTGAATACCTTGCTGGATGTAATTTTCAGTCCTGACGCGTATCTGTTGCAAGTGTCATTATGTATACATCCACAGCATGATCCATCCAGTCATCTGAAGTAGGCTAACGTTACACTTTTGGCAAGGAAAACATTTTCTATTGCCAACATCACTGTTCTGTCTTTTTCAAGAAAGCAAACCTATCTATTCTAAATGCACGGCCTGACCAAAATCAAAGTGCACGTTTCCTCTCTAATTCTTTTGTTGTGAATTCGATTTATATTTCTTGTATTTATTTGATCTCCTGACTTGCTGGGCTTTGGCATGCAGTAACAGTTCATACACAAAGGTAGGCTTACTCAAAAGTATTACCTCATTGTGACATGACTAGAATACATCTAACTCTGACCACCGTATCCTAATACACTCAGTAAACAAATATGATGTTTAGGTTAGATATGGGAGATAATTAACTGAGATGTAGGCCTACAATGGAAGGTAGAGGATGCATGCCACAAGCCACCATGCTTCTACTATGAATCATTACACTTTCATCTTTACCATCCTCATCCCCTCAGCAGAATGGCCTTGTCTAGTGCAGGCCGGCACATTTGGAAGACCACCACTTACAGTGTGAGGAGACTCCAGTGTCGTCAAACAGCTGTGTACACTGGTGTCCATGGATTCAACAATGAGGAAATCCGGGGAAAACTGCAGGCTTTCCCTGGTGGATCTATTGATCTCATCAAGCAGGATTCTGGAATTGCCGTGATGACTGTGAACAATCCAGCTCGCATGAATGCTTTTTCAGGTAGAGTATGTGAGCAGACATAACCCACAATTGCACTGGAATGGTCTATAACAGTCTTGATCTGGCCACTTTTCAACTGTCTTATGAATGGATTATACCACTGTCATGTTAATACTGATGCAGAGCTACTGTCATTTAATTGTGTTTAATGCATTTTGGTATTGTACAGCAAAAAGGTCTGTATCTCACTAGAATTCATCTTTCTGATAGACTGCGTTCTGCCCGGCTTTTAACTGTGTGCAGCAGTTTGCCACTAATTTAATTACCTAACTATTCTCTGGTTTTCCAGAGATACACCCCACCTCCATATCTGGGGTTGTGACTATGTATTTTGTTGTACAATTTTTCATCTCAGTTGTTTAATTCTGTGCAACTGACAATGCAGTGAGTGAAAAAAATGCATAATTCTTTCTATTTCTCCCTTTTTACAGGTGGGTCATTCCACGTCAATCCAACCAGGGCCCACACACTTAGGTCTCAAAAAATTCTGAAAAGATTACCAGGTGTACCTATGTTACCCAGGAGACACACTGTAAAATTACTCTCATGTAAGATCAATACTTTCCAACAGCCAGTTTTACAGGGGGAGCGGGGTGTCGATTTTGTCCAGCCTCTTTTTTTTGTCAAAGTTCACAAGCCCACAGCGCAAGAACTAAACCATGTAGGAGGCTCAAAGTACAGAGTCCAGCCAAAAACTCCAATAACATTTGTATCAACTTTGAGGGACAGCTATGACCATGCAGGATTATCCAGACCAAATGTGACGATTTTGCTACATACTATTCCTATTTATGTACCACCATGCAAAATTTGAGCCTCCTACATGTTTAGTCAGAGAGGGTTAAAGCGGAGCTAGTAATCAAAGGATCTTTGGTTTAGTTGTTGCGCTGTGGGCTTGTGAACTTTGACAAAAAAAAGAGGCTGGACAAAATCGACACCCCCCTCCCCCTGTAAAACTGGCTGTTGGAAAGTATTGATCTTACATAAGAGTAATTTTACAGTGTGTCTCCTGGGTAACATAGGTACACCTGGTAATTGTTTCAGAATTTTTTGAGACCTAAATGCGTGGGCCCTGGTTGAACTGACGTGGAATGACCCAGGTATTTTATTGTGATGTGTTGTACATGTGCAGAATCACTATATCGTAATACCATCTTTATTGAGTCGTATCGCAAGTTACTCTAAGTTCCACCCCTTGGATTTTATCTTTGAAATCATTCATTGACCTTACAGGAACCATGATGCTTGAGCTGGAGGAGAGAGTGATGCAGTTGGAGGAATGGACCGAGGGGAAAGGTCTCATTGTCCAGGGGGCTGCTGGAACCTTTTGCTCTGGTTCTGACTTGAATGCCGTCAGGGCAATATCAAACCCACAGGTGAAAATCACATCTGTTACACTCAAAAATAAAAAATACACAAATGAAGCATTGATGAATGAAGCTTACAGGTACAAATGTTCTTTCCCCTAGGATGGCATGAAAATGTGCATGTTCATGCAGAACACATTGACCCGACTGCTCAGGTAAGAGCCTTATGGAAGTGGCAGAGAATCTTGTCTGTTTTAGGTATGCTTACTGTACCTCAAATATTTACATACTCTGGTAAAAACAAATAAAAAAACTCCACACATGATCACATTTATTGAGTGATGTGAACTTGATATTTGTCAGTGCAAGTCTTTTGTTCTCTCACAGGCTGCCTCTTATCTCTGTTGCCTTGGTGGAGGGCAAGGCACTGGGAGGAGGAGCAGAGCTCATCACCTCCTGTGACTTCAGGTGAGGGGGGGTGTTGAGATCTCACTGATGTCAACTCATCAGTTTTTACCACAAAAAATAGATATGTTTTAGTTAACATCATATTGGTTAATGAAGTGTTATACTTTCAGTTTGTATTCACGGTCTTGGGGATGATGCAAGCCTGGACAGTGCCATTTGAGGTTTATAAGGTTATCGGACCTAGCTGTGCCATGCTGCACTCACAATTGGAAGCATACAAGTCAAAACCATAGTAAAAAAAAAACGCTACAGCTCTGTCTTCCTAGAGTGACCTTTTAAAACAGTATTCTTAAACAGCTGATCTCACCTTCCAGTAATGTCAGTATCTTGTTACAGATAAAAGGGATTCTACTAAGAAAAATGTATGTTTTGTGCAACTGTTAGCTATTTTTACATTGATGTGTAAGTAAGGCTGATTGTTTGTACAAGCAGATTGATGGCGCCAGACAGTGTGATCCAGTTTGTCCACAAGCACATGGGCCTTGTTCCAGGATGGGGTGGTGCTGCTCGACTAGTCCGGATTGTGGGCAGTCAGAACGCCTTAAAGCTGCTGGGTGGTGCCAAGAAAGTGGACCCAGAATATGGCACTCAAATCGGCATGGCCAATGGCGTGCTGAGCCCTGCAAATGGCACCAGTGCTTTGGTAGAAGCCGAGCAATGGCTAGCCCAATACACCAAAGGCCCTGCCATGGTGATCAGGGCGGTGAAGCAGGTGGTGGTGTGTGGGAGAGAGCTCCCCCTAGAGGACGCTCTGAGGACTGAGAAAGATGTGTTTGGGACCGTGTGGGGTGGCCCGGCCAACCTGGCAGCTTTGGCCAGCAAGTCTAAACATAAGTGAACACAAGCATGAGGACTTGTCACAAACTGATCGAGTGCTTTTGAGATGCAGACTCGGATCAATTTCCTAATAATATAAGTTTGATTACTGTATGCCCTTGAATGTGGTGAACAAAAACAAACACAACACAAATTCTCTCATGTTGAGGGATGTTGCAAAAAAAGCATTAAAGATATATATACATTGAGCGGTGAAAGTCATTTCATTCTGTCTGGATGCTGTAACTCTAGGCTGAACAGTGGCAATTACTAGGTGTAGCCATTATGATGTTAAGAAGGGTCAGCATTAGCAAGTGTCGTCTATTAAATGGGAATTAGTAGGTCAGTCAATTATAGATAAAAATTGTAATAGGAAACTGCCATGTGCTTCCACTTTCCTATTACAGGGATGAAGCATAATGTAATGCAATTAAGATCAAAACAATCTTGTGCAGTTTCTAATTCTAGCCCTCAAAACATAATAGAACAGTCATCAAAATCAGTCTGCCACATAATAATCAGGGCAGAGCTGTAATTGGGAGAACTACCCGTCCATTGCTGATATAATGCCATCATCAGGATGCCTGCGTTTTGTCACTCCACCTGTGGCTGGCTGTATCAATTGGGCTTTAAAAACTGGTTTGAAATGCAGGTTGGTTCACTAGATAGCACCAAGGTTCAAAGAATTTGAATAGAACCGGTTCAAGAACCAGTTCTCTCTAGGTTGAAAAACGCCCATTCAGAGCCACCTCTGTCTCAGTTGACCACCAACTACAGACAGGTTTAGACTAATGATTATCCCACAACCTGATGACTAGCAGCATGTCAGTAATGGACAGATACAGTCTGATACAGATGTAGTTCTCCCAATCACTGCTCTGTCCCAAACCCCAGATCACTACCATAATGTGAGCATAGGGAAATCATATAGTCATTTTCTCATCCATTCCATAGATTTGGTTTATTCTTGTTTATACTCACGCGTTTTCATTTGGAATCATGTATTATGGATATTCCAATGGCGTGAGCTATAGGATTTACATATACTTAATAGACTTAAGACATTACTTAGTACATTACTTAATAGAAGATTACTTAACGAACACTGGTGACCAAAGAATTTATCGCCAGATAGCGTGATGCCAGTAAAGCTGAGCGGGTACTTCATTGTGGGCCATTGGTAGAATAGGGGCTAAGGAGTTGGGCTGACATACAGTAGCCTGAAAGCTGCTGGTTCAGTTTCTGGTTTCCACCGTTGTGCCCTTGAGTAAGGAACTTCACCCCAAATTGCTCTGGGGAGATTTGCCTTTGTAATGTAACTGACACAGTTTAAGTCGCTTTGGATAAAAGCATCTGCTAAATGAATAAATGTAAATTGGAGTATTGCTCTGGTCTTACCCGGAGCAAGTTCTTCAAAGGAAACATCTCCCTTTGGTGCCATTCTGCAGGAGTACATGTGATTACTATGAACAGATTTCTTTGTAATCATCTGAGTGTAAATTATGGCAGATTTTGTGTGTTTTATGAAGCTTATGCAGGCTTACATCAAAAAAAAAAAACATGGATCACAATGTAGCCATTATGAGAAACACAAAGAGGCCTTTGATATCCACAGCATGAGATCAGGGTGAATCCAGAGCCTTGTGGCAAGGTCTCAGCAGTAGCTCCAGAGACAACTCCTATCAGATCTGCACAAAGCACTTCACTTCTGATGAAGGAGAATACTGAATTTCCCCTTGGGGATCAATAAAGTGTCTATCTATCTATCTATCTACTGAGATGTTCATAAATGTAACACGAATAGATATTGTTGAGAACCTGTAGTGGTAGACATCACCATTAATATTTTGGAAGCTAAAACACTTATGTCTTCAGTGGATATGCAGCATCATTCAGTTATGTTGTCAACTCAACACCACTGAGATATAAAGACAGTATTAAAAAGCAACAACTAGACAGTAGTCTTTTGATATGGGATGATAAGTTGACACAGACTTTATTATTAAATTACAAATCCTGTAACAAAATATTACAACAAAGCAAAAGTCACAGAAAGAAAATTATACTTCTTTTAGTTTTTTAAAAGTCAAGATGGAAATCTAAAACAAAGTGTCACAATGTTGAGAACTGGTGACGCATTAAAAAACAAAAACAAAATATAAACTGTAACAGATAACACTGCCCTTGTCATACGACCACATCATTCATTTCACACAAAACTCACAACAAAGGGGCAAGCGACAAACCAACTGCCTAGCCAAATGAAATCCAAAATAACCATAATAATAAAAAGAACATTTAATTTCATCCTGCCAGTAGTGTTTAGAAGCCCTCTCTTATAACATGCACAAGTTATGAGCTAGACTAGCACACAGATGAAATGTGAACACAACACTCCAAGACCATGCTATGGTTATGAAACACCATTTTAAAATCAGGACTGCAGCCCAAGGGTTCAATATGTTTAAACTTCAGACCCATCAAAAGATCAGAAAAGCTGAAAATGGTTTACACTTTACCGACCACACTGTTAAAATTGTTAAAAGCAACTCGCTCATGTTTTAAGGCCTTGTTTAGAATTCCAAGTGACCTTTTCTTCTGTCAGGGGCATTAGGTGTTAGGCATGATGGATCAATGCAAATTATAATAATAAAGAAAAATAAATCTATGACAAAACATTTTAGGTAATCATTCACATTCATGGTTTAATCTCCAGAAACAATTAAATCTACACAAGAAAAACTGGTTCAGGGAGGGAGGGTGGTGGTGGTGGTGGGGCTCCTCATCATCCAATGACACCCAGTACAGGAGGGCCCATGGGCTGGCAGGAGTATGGTTGTTGCTGCTGCTGCTGCTGCTGCTGCTGCTGGAGTTGCTGTGATACTGAGTGCAAGGGCTGACTGAGCGGCTCAGTTCCAGTGAAGGGGTCTTTAGTTTCCCCCCCAGCGTCTTACACTTCAGTCACTGTACACTGCCCATCAGGCCTCCGGGAGCCCAAGCTACTACCACCAGCACCACCACCACCAGCAACGCTGCTAGTGACCGATGAAGCACCTCCAGGTGGGGAGCGTTCCTCTGGGTTCGGTCTGGGTCGGTGAAGTCCTTGCCAAGCCGCAACCGCAGCAGCCGTACCCTCCTCCTCATCCTCTCCAGGAGGCCTCTGATCGTTATCCTCCTCATCCTCAGTGCTGCTCTCTGGTACAGATTCATCGACTGAGGCATCGTGGGAAGAGGACAAGCGTGAGGGAGAGGTCTCATCTTCGTCGTCCTCATCGTCGTCCTCATCCTCTTCCCCCTCGAGGACACCGCCTCTCTCTGGAGCCGGACTGCGGCCAATCTGGAGGTGGACGAAGGCCCTTTCCAACGAGAGCCCATCGTCTGAAGAGGAGGAGTGGCTAGAGGGGCTTGTGGGCTGGCCACCAAGGGAGGTAGGGGGTCGGCCAGGGGGGACCAGAATAGGCGGGGCAGCCGCTGTGGCACCACCAGCGCTGGTCCCTGGCACTCCGGAAGTATCTGCCCCGTCTGCCGAGCTCTCGCGCCCTCCTGCTGCTGCGGCCGCCTGTGCCACAGCGTCTGAGTCCAGCCTCAGCCCGGCCACGCCCTTCTTGGGGATGTCCACGACGTCACGCTTCATCTTACGGCGGCGGCCGTGCTCATTGCGCCGGTACTGGACCATATTCTCCAGGTCGGCCACGTACAAGAACCCGGCGATCAGCATCTCTGCAGTCTTCTTGCCCTTGGAAAAGGCATCCTCCAACTCACGGCTGGTGCGCTCATCGTACTGCCACCATCCGTTTCGGCCCTCGTAGTACCAGGCGTACTCGCCCGGCGCCTTGCCGGCCGCCGAAGCCTTGAGCTCCTCAGGTGACAGCAGTGTGGGCCGCTCCAGAAAGTCTTCCGGCACCTCCTGTCTGCAAAGGGCGCAACGCTTGCTCTGCCAGGATGCGCCCTTCACACAGAGGAAGCAGAAGATGTGGCGGCAGGGCAGGCGCACCGGGTGCACGCAGCTCTGCAAGCAGATGGCACACTCCGGCACAGGCAGGGAGGGAGAGGAGCCGCCTGAGCCTGGCAACGAATCACTGCCCCCCTTTCTGCTGGCCAGCAGGCTCGCCGAGTGGTCAACCTCGCCACAGCTAGCCATTCTAGCGAGACGTGAAGGCAAAATGTAGTCACAGATGAACACACTGTATTGCAGCTCTCATCTTAACAAATGTGTACAATTTCATATTGACTATCACAACACTGTAAACGGTGGATACTTACTGAGTAGTCCTCTAGTATGTCTTTGACATCAGGGGTAGTATTATTCTTTTTTCTCGTTTCGGGGTGATTATCTGCGGAGGTGAAGAAGAGATTAATGCTGTGTTACTTCGCCAGTTAACGATACGTTAGCTAACGTTAGTGAAAGCTAGCTAACATCTAGCTAAGCGTTTCTCGTATCACATTAAAAACATTTCTGACTTCATAGATAGAAATGTATTTAATTGCGATTTAACCTCTGTTGTAATTTCAGCGTTACATCATTAAACTTGGGAAAAGCAAGGTTTCGTTAACTGTCAGCAGAGACAAAATGAAAAATAAATGCACTTAACTGATTAGTGCTAGGTATCCGCTAGCTGAAATATAATATGCTAGCAAAATAAAACTGTTAGCAACCTGCGACAAACACAAACGAGCTAGCTTATTTCTTTTGACATTGTACAGTTTGACGTGAGACACCCAGAGAGTGTCATGATAAGACTACACCAAACTTCATCATAAATATAATAATTATAGTAATTCCTAATCTTCGACAGCTGATGAATAGCTAGATCGGTGGTCAAATCAGTCAGGCTTGAAGTCAGGCCTTAGTAACGCCATTTAGCTATTGTTAGCTAACGCTGATCATTACCTAGCCAACGGTAAATTATTTACGCCTATTTCATGTCACACAAAACATTAAACGTGTCGTGAAAATATATGACACTGTTGACAATAAAAGGGGTTCTTTCACAGAGACTGTGGGATGAGGATAGTTAGCGAAGTAGTAATGAAAGAAAAGAAAAAAACACCGATGGACAACAACTGGACTTGTTGTGGGTGGACCATTGCTCTGGTTAGCCAACATTAGCGTTATTGCTAGCTAGCTAGCTGTCAGCTTAACCAACGCTACCATTAAAGCAATCGACATACAAAACACTGCGACACATCACAAACATAACAGCAAAACAACGACAATAGCAGACAGAGAGACAGACAGAGAGATTTTCATTTTCTCACTTACTCTGATAAGATCGTCCAGCTCTGTATTTTAGGTGGCTGCACAAAATACCATAACGAACGAATAGAAACATACGTAGATCTAGTTGTTTGTGCGTCACTTCGCCTCGCCCACGTTTCACGTAACCTTTGCGCTCTCTGTACTTTCTCTTCTCACCCCCAGTTTGCAGTTTGGATACATTTCATCTGTCACAAGTATCAATCCATGACAAATATTGTACTCTAATGGAGCAAATTGACATATTATTTCATAATATTTAGCCTACTTAAAGATTTTATGATTGTTATGATAATACATAGCCTACATAAAATAGACTAAATTGACAAAAAGTGCCAAACATAATCAGTTTCTTTGTCATTTTATTTTTCTAAGTTCACTAATCAACTTTGAAATCAGGTCTTTGAAATAGGCTTGTTTCATGTAAGATCAAAAATGTCTGAATATGTCTTTCATGTGCTCAAAGGGTTGAAGCTTTGACAGGAGCAGTCAGACCACTGCAGACCCTTAGCCCTATTAAAGAGAAACAAAATTGTGGCATCCCGATCAAATGTAATTAATCTATTACAAATATGGATCATCATGTAGAACTGAGAGATGATGATGATGCTGATGATGATGAAGAAGAAGAAGATGATGATAATAATTTCCCAAATAAGCTAGGCCAACAGAGAAACGGCTCCATTCTGGATCACGCCCAAAATGTTGAGCTGTTCGGAACATTTAGACCATAACAAATCAGTTTGGAACCTGAAAAAGTTTGGCACTGGTACAAAAAAGTTATTTCTTTCCTGTGCACCAGAATGGGTGTCATTCTACAGGTCAGTCATGGACGCAACACCCTTTGTGATGGTTCTGTGATTGATAGCTGCCAAAATGTGTGGAGTCTTTAAATAAGGTAGGCCTAAATAAAGTAATTCAAAGTAGCCTACTGACAACAGGGCTCAGCGTTAACTTTTAAAAGTGGTTGCCAGATTGGCAACCAGGTATGAGGTTTTGGTTGACAAAGCTAACCAAATGTGGTTGTCACAGGGGCAACAAAATTGGTCTTAATTGAGACCTTAACTGAAGTGCTCTTTGGTTTAAATCTGATGAAATTAAGACAGCCAGTATGCAAACACTTACCACCTTCCATTGCCTCAGACAGCTGTTTTGGAAAGACCCATTGGGACTTCCGAGTATCACCTACCCATGAGTCCAAAAGATGTACACAGCAAGACAAACACTGAGAGGCAAAACCCATCAAAATTTAATATATTTTATTTGAAGTACAGGTGCTTTTTGACTTTTGTTCAGATGGCTTCAGAAGCACAGATCCTGTGAATACAGACAGGCAAACCAACACTTTGTTCTGAGGGCAATGAGCAAGAAAAACAATAACAAAAACAAAAACAACCTGTCCTTTTTGCCCTATACACATATATACACCAATACACATGCAGTCAGTAGAGCTTGCTCTCTACCACAGGCAATATCCAAGATGCCAGCAAGCATGCTCACTTTTTAATTTAATCAGAAAAGAAGTATTGACGTTTAAACAACATGTTCTACATAAAACCTACATTCAAACCATGGCGCGTTGCTGTACCAGGGCAGGGTGGTGGGGCTAAGGTGGGGTATTTTAGTTGATTTATTTCTCTTTAGATTCACCAAACAGGTTCACCAAACACAACATCATCCTGACACAACAAAAGAAGTCCTCACATGGTTTCTCCTATCTGGCAGCCGTCTCCACTGTCCCATCACTAATGCAGCAAACAGCATATATTCATTTCACAGGTCTCTAATTCGCTGTTAGAACATCTCAGGGGGGTTTTGGCCTGGGCTTTGGGCTCGACCCAAGTGTCTGTCATCATGTGCACCATGACGTGGCCCTTTCCCTCTCTTGTGCATATACAGTATATATTTAAATTATACAGGTAGCAGCAGCACCCCCTAAGCAAGGGGATAAGGGGGTGAGAGGCAAGGGCAAGTGGGCTTGAGGGGGGTGGGGGTGGTTGGGGCCCGCTATTGCCCAGTGCCTCCGTCCATAGAGGTGGGGTTCCTTGCATGGCCCCTCCGACGTCGCCGCTCCGTCTTATTCCTGTTTTCTGAGTCCTCCTGCTCTCCACCTGCAGCTGCAGCGGTGGCAGCAGTCTTCCTTTCTTTGTCCCTGTCTCTCTTCCTCTCGTGACGACTCTCTGTGTTCTCTTTGTCCCTTCGGTTGTTGCGGTTCTTCCTGTCCGGCCGTCGGCCTGAGGAGAGGAAAAGAACAGAAGGGGAGACGAAGAGCATCTGTTAGCGTTTGTGTTACTTAAAACAAAGCATTCTAGAGCCCGTAACAACTACTGAGATCAAATGTTTTATATGCATGAAGTTTATGTGCAAAATATTTTCTCTGCAGGTGAAATGGTTTCTTCATGGCTCACAGATGTTGCAGAAGGATAAAAGACACTACCACCGTTTTCTAAGTAGATCCTTTAAAGGTTTATAATACTGATATGAGTATAATTTTCTAACAATATACAAACTTTTATGCTCAAATCCTATTCAAATGATCACAATACACCAAGTCAGACCTCTTTTGACCTTGACGTTATTACACCAGAGGAAAGTAAATCATGAAACCAAAATAACCTACTCTTCAAATAAAGGTTAAAGCAGTATGTACAGTATATAATTGTGCTATTTTGCAATAAAACCACCATTTGTCATTCCTCTGCAGTGTGTGATAGAACTCTTACGGGTGGGAAAGGGGTGAAAAGGGAGACGCTGGAGATGGATCCCCGGTGTCAGATTTCCTCACTGAGATATAAATGATGGAATCCAGACAAATACAACCATGCAGCCGACCAGTCATTCAGTTCACAGGCCATTATTTACTCTTTCTTTGACTTTATCTCTGTTTGAAAATGAATGGATAGGAGATGAGTGGGTCCGATCTCTGCATGCATATGCGCCTCACACTTATGTAACCTTTCAGGTTGATGGCTTTCAACCATCAACAAACACCTATGGCTTGCGAAGATCAACCCTAATTCCTAGTAATGCATATTTCTGCTTCTGACCATGCTTATATGAAACTTATATAACTTCTTAAAAAACATCTTCTTGTTTATGCTCCTAACCCTTTCTTCAACAGTTCTTTTCACTCTTGGAAGCTAAATCGCATTCTTCCAGAAAGAGTTGGATTATTTTTCTTTACAGGAGTGAGCAAGATAACTGACAGAATGTGTGTGTGGTGATATTGTGTTGTGACATTTCTGAGTAATTCATCACACAGAGTATGTTTGTGCTGTTTTGGAAAATGATAGAATAATACTGTATAGATTTGTTTTGTTGAAGTATTTCCTCCAGTCAGTTTAGTAGTGCATTGATACTGGTCTGTTGAGCCACTAGAGGACAGTCAAGCACTGTTCTAGGCATATGTCACATCGAGGATAATTTTAGCTGTTGGCTGCAGGCACATGCCAAAAGACACTTCTCTTGACTCATCCAAAATAGAACGTTTCTAAAATAAATTCGGTTGATATAACTTTATCTACTCTTTGCCTAGCGCTCCAAACAAGCCAATATCAATTATTGTGGAAGGCTTATCGCATGATGACTAAACCCCCCCAAAAAAGAGAAAAAAAAGCAGAGCTGGGGGGCTTTGTTGTGTGCGAGTGGGATTGTAAAAGTGCTGAGGCAGACACAGAGCCCCTCAACCCCCTCCTCCCTCGCGGGCTTATTAATCAGTACAGCTCTCTGTCCGTCCTGATGGAAGAGGAGGGCTCACCACACACACCAGCCCACGCTGACCTACGCATTCCTGGGGTCCAGCCAGGGCGATACGGGGCCCTGTTGGCCAGGGCTGTTTAGTCTTCACGCAGGAATAACCCGAGTGCAAGTGTCAGTCGGTGAGGAGACACAACTGGCCGCCGGTGACTGAGCAACCCGAACCTCTCCGCACCTCCCTGTGGGGACACATCGCTATTGTTGTGTGTGTGTGTGTGTGTGTGTGTGTGTGTGTGTGTGTGTGTGTGTGTGTGTGTATATATATGTGTGTGTGTGTGTGTGTGTGTGTGTGTGTTTGGGGGAGTTTGTTTGAGGGTGTGAATGGATAATATAACCCCATGGGATTTGGGATGAAGATAGAACAACAGACTGAGTGAGTCAGTGAGATAGAGAGAAAGAGGTGAGAGAAGAGACAGAGAAAGAGAAAAACAGAGAGATAGATAAATGGAGAGAGCGAGAGCGTTTGTTAGTCTCACTCACCAGGGATCTGGAGCACAGCCGACATCCCCCCGTCCCCCCTGTCCCCATCCCAGCTCTTTAAACACAGGAAGTCCTCTCCGCACACATTGTTTTCTTTGTTGTAACATTTCAGAGATCAGTGGATTAGTCATAATCTCTGCATTTCCTACAAACCGAGGCATAACATGATATGAGGTTGACTTGGGATGGTTACTATGGAGATGTTTATTGTCCATCTGAACTTTTTAAAATTTACAAACTGGTTAGCATTGTAGGTTACCAACTCCCAAAATAGGAGATTGGTTTGGGAGACGTTCAAAAGAGTTTAACACAGTTTGGGTTCTTGTGGTTACTGATGGAGGACTGGACATGGTTTGTAGTAAATTTGCTGTGGAGCCTGTTGGCCGGCCTAATTTGGCTTCGGTCGCGCTCAGGTTGATAGGCACCCAGCTTCCTGCTAAAAATAAACCAGTTGGAAATTTGTAAATTTGTCTTTTTGTATTTATCAACAAACCTCTCAACAGGGCTAAGCCCTAATAGCAAACTCCTCTCAAACGTGTTGCAACCTTAAAACAGAGCCGCTGCCAACCCTTGGCTTTTAGCTGCTTCTGTGCCTCTGCAACGTAGATGTTTTACTGGAGGGTGGTGGGAGAGTGAGGGAGTCATCTGCCACTGATTATTTATCATTTTACAAAAGAGTGATTGAGAGGGAGTCAGAGAGGGAGTGAGTAAGCAAAGAGACAGAGAGAAACCAAGATTGTAAAGACAAGTTGTGTGTGTGTGTGTGTGTGTGTGTGTGCCTGCATGTGTGCTTAAGTGTGTGTGAAAGACGATGGAGTAATATTCAGAAGACACTTGTGTCTGCCAAAAAAATCTGAAACACACATGTTCCCCCTCCAGGGCTGGGGTGTACGGTGTGATGCGGTGCCGTGCGGGTGGTGTGGGGGGGCTATGGAGACGTGGCTGGACGCTGCACATGAAAAGGCACAATTACACTAATGATGGCTGGGGGGGACTACATCCTCCCTGGCGGGCACATGCTCGTCCGGAGGGCTTTTGCCAGGAGCCAGAGGGGGATTAAGAGCTCTGGGCCGTCCTGCAGGAGGAATGCCCAGAGCTTTTGAAGGCAGGAACCGGCTACCCTCCCTCACTCTAGGCTGGTATAACCCTGGTGGGGTTGTGTGTGTGTGTGTGTGTGTGTGTGTGTGCGTGTGCGTGTGTGTGTGTGTGTGCATGTGCGTGTGTGTC